>NW_026562521.1:242500-270000 GCF_027474105.1 Poeciliopsis prolifica
GTTTATATTTTGTTTTGTTTAATGGTATTTGCTCTTTGTAAATGTTTCTTTAATTTGCATGTCCCTCCCAGGCTGCCATAGCCAATCAGGCTTAAAGCTGGCAGCGTTTTTGTACCAATGAATGACTTGAACTGTCAGATGTTTGGCACAAAGAAACTAACAGTTATTTTTTCCTGGTGACGTTTTGTTTTGTTATTTGTGTAAGTTTTGTATTGATGATCTGCGTCTAATAAAATAAACAAAACTGAAAATCACCTTCTGAGACTCGGCTGGGTAATCAGAGGCCATTATTACTGTATTTATAATAACAATGTAACTCTTTGTTTGGACAGAAATGTTCACATCTTTGAAACTTTTTAGGTGCTTCCATTTCAATCTAATTCCGGTTCGGTTGGTGTGAACGCTAATCGACCTCTGACCTCTGGTCCTGCAGACCTCGGTCTGGGTTCGGTTTGAATGTGAACGCCAAGCGGACCGGAGACCGCGCTAAAAGCAGGAAGTGACTACAGCGCAGGGCATTCTGGGTAAATCCAACCAGAGCTAGCATTAGCCTAGCGCTAGCAGCAGAAATGGCTCCTGGTCTTCAGCCAAATCACTAAACTCTGACGCCTCCATCTTGTTCCATCTGGTGAAACAGGAATTGGCATAAAACCAGCGTTTGATCAAAACTGGTATGTTTATTGAGCAAATTTATTTTCATAATTCCACTTTATGCAATTTTATGGTCAGTGGAAACTCCAGTGTTTCCACGTGAACAAGCTTATAAATCACAATGATTGTAATGGAATTTCTTATTCAATGAAAACAATTTGCACAACAGTGTTTAGCAGAGTATTGAAAAGCTTGGCGGCCATTCGTAACAGAAATGCAGCGACTTTCTGCCAGCAGGAACCAAAGATCGGACTGAAGTGGCGAAGGAAAGTTTGATCTTCATCACAGCTGAGCCTCAGATTTGAACAAGTTTAGGTTTTATTCTGCAGTGATTCTCAGAGAGAACGAAAGAGCGTCCTACCGTAGATCTTGAAGGCATAGATGGTCTTCAGCTCTCTGGGCGACGTTTCACAGAGAGCTGAAAACATGTCCACGAAGTCATTGAAGCTCATGTTGCCCTGTCCGTCCTCAGAGAACGTCTCCACGATCCTGTCCCTGAACGGGTTCTCCTGCACACACACACACACGCATGCATACACACACACATACACACACACATGCACACACACACACACACACACACACGCACGCATGCATACACACACATCACTGGAGACCATCTGCCTCTGTCAGACCGGGTTCTGGAGGACCGGGTTCTGGAGGACCAGGTTCTGGAGGACCAGGTTCTGGAGGACCAGGTTCTGTCGGACCGGGTTCTGGAGGACCGGGTTCTGGAGAACCGGGTTCTGGAGGACCGGGTTCTGGAGAACCGGGTTCTGGAGGACCGGGTTCTGTCGGACCGGGTTCTGTCGGACCGGGTTCTGGAGAACCGGGTTCTGGAGGACCGGTTCTGTCGGACCGGGTTCTGGAGAACCGGGTTCTGTCGGACCGGGTTCTGTCGGACCGGGTTCTGGAGAACCGGGTTCTGGAGGACCGGGTTCTGTCGGACCGGGTTCTGTCGGACCGGGTTCTGGAGGACCGGGTTCTGTCGGACCGGGTTCTGTCGGACCGGGTTCTGGAGAACCGGGTTCTGTCGGACCCGGTTCTGGAGGACCGGGTTCTGTCGGACCGGGTTCTGTCGGACCCGTTCTGGAGAACCGGGTTCTGGAGGACCAGGTTCTGTCGGACCGGTTCTGTCGGACCGGGTTCTGGAGGACCGGATTCTGGAGGACCGGGTTCTGTCGGACCGGGTTCTGTCGGACCGGGTTCTGGAGGACGGTTGGTGGACCTGCTTACCTTGAGCTCCGGCATGGTGACGATGAGCGCCTTTGGGACTTTGATGTCCGGGTTGTTGGTGTAGTCCAGCGGTACCAGGTGTGGAGCCAGTTCCCGGTACCGTCCGTGGAGGCTGCAGAGCACAGAGGACGCACCGTGAGACAACGGCCCACCCGTCCTGACGCCGCCCCCTGCTGACTGCAGATACCACTGCAACTAGACACAGTGAGACGTCCTGTCTGTCCTCATGATGCTGTCCATGTCCCACCAGTAAATCTGATTCTGGTCACACCTTCCAGGACTGAATCAATTTCTTTTCTATCCTCTTTGGTTTCATGATTCATGAATAATTCCTTTGAAGAACTTCTCCTCCTCTCTGTCTGTAGTATTTGTCTCATAAATCCATCAAAAGTCCTCGTCACATGACCAGAACATCTGCGAGGAACAGCCACCTGTCCACCTGTCCTCAACACTCTCTCACTGCGGCAACACGACGACGCCCACCGTCCCCGTCTCTGGAGACAACTCTGGATCGCAGAGCTCCACACGTCTATTCTGGTTCTGGCTGCTATTTCTGCTTACCTGGACTCTACCTGACCTGTCACCCCAGAGCAGAGTTGTTCAGGCTGTTTCTGTCTGGTTTGTGGCTGAGACAATGTCTCCGATGTCTCCTGTCTCCTCCTCCTCCTCAGTGAGGAAGTCGTCTGTGTGGACTCACCTCAGGATCTCCTTCGGGTGAAATAGGTGCAGTCCTGTAAACAAGCAGAGAAACGGTGAGGATCTGTCTCCAGGGATCCAATCAGCAGCCACGGCTCCATCCTGCCTGGTTTGGCTGTGAAGCGTCGTGATTTATTTGCGGCTGACCTGATACGCCTCCAGCTGCTCCTCGGTGAAGGTCGTCTGCTTGTTGCCCATGGTGCGCGGCGGATCGTCCCATCACAGAGCTGCATCCCACTGGAGACTCCCCCACATGCAGGCGGAGGCTCTGCATCCGGCTCCCAGGATGATGCTCCTTCTGCTGGAGGAGGAGTGGTACACTGCCCTGATGCTTTCAGGTGCTGCTGGGAAAATCTGCCTTCCAGGAGCCCGACAGAGAAATGCTAAAAATTATTTTTACAATTTATTACAATTAGATTTTGTTTTACAATTTCAGTATGCTTTTATTTGTTTTTACAGAAACATTTTTGTTGAGTTAAATATTTATGAAACAACTTATCCTCATGTGTTATGAACAGCACAGACATGATAAAACAAAACTTAAACTAAATCTGGGCCAAAGTAAAGAATTTATCAGTGAAAGTAAGAATTTTACTCAGGTGAAACTGGAGAAACTGATCGTTTGGAGAACACCTGAAGGCAGCACAGAGCCTCACCTGGTTTGCCTCAATGGAGAGTCAAATAACTACACAATCAGTTTCATACAATAGCAAATATTCTAGAAACAATGCGTTGATGCAGAGTTAGTTTTTTATTTTTGTTGAACTTTATTTAAGCCAATAAGAACCTGTGGAATCAGAGTGGGCGGGGCTTCAGCACCTGCCCTTTTCATCCTTGATTCCCAAGAGCCTCTTTGTTGGAGGGCATCGTTCTTAAATGATTATTATTTACTTATTTTTATGTGTTTGTGCCCCTCAACAAGAAAATAGAAAAACCTTCACACCCATTTTTGTTTGTGCTGAACAGACCCTTAATCTCCACTAGGGGCGCTGTCGTCTCAGTTGATTTCCACCAAACAGCTGCAGTCATTGTAATGACGTGAGATGCCATGACTTGTACACATAACATGTATTTAAATGTGAGGATAAAACCTGCCATGTTTTCTATTGGAGCTCAGCGAATCACGTGACTAGAAATGAACATCTGTTCCTTTTGCTCACCAGCTTTTAGTTTCATTCACATCATTGTCTTTATTTCCGCTGCATATAATAACATATTATTATATAGCATATAATAATATGTTACATGTTTGGAACCACGAGTCAAAACAGGATGATCGAGGAAGATCGAGGTTGAAATGGTTTCCTCCCCAATAAAATGGGTTGTCCCGTCTTGGCCTTTGACTAGGACACCAGCTCCTCCCCTCCATTGGGTGGAGATGGTGGTAATCTTTGTGACTTTAGTTGTGTATATGTGTGGATTGTCCTGTAACGGAGTGAAGATTTTGTCCTGTAACGGGTTTGCCTCCACCGTGGCGGCGGAGCCACAGCGTAAGTCAACAGGAATGTCAAACTGGATTTATCCAGAAAATTGATTCAACAAAGGCTGAAGTTTCAGCCAAATGACCTGAACTGTATCCTCACCTGCCTTTCAGCAGAGGATATGACAAAAGTTTTTGTTCGTCTGCATTATTGAAGGCATTTTGGATTCAGATTGAAAGTGAAAGAAACAGTTTCAATATTTAATATTGAGAAACTGACTGACAACTCAGTGATAGTCAGGATGTCCAATGAGACGGTCAGTGCTGAAGACATCTGGCCCCTGCTGTGGGAGGCCCATGCTGTGGGAGGCCCATGCTGTGGGAGGCCCATGCTGTGGGAGGCCCCTGCTGTGGGAGGCCCATGCTGTGGGAGGCCCATGCTGTGGGAGGCCCCTGCTGTGGGAGGCCCATGCTGTGGGAGGCCCCTGCTGTGGGAGGCCCATGCTGTGGGAGGCCCCTGCTGTGGGAGGCCCATGCTGTGAACCTGTTGGCAAAGCCCGGATCGTTGCAATTCCCACCGTTGCCAGGGGGGGGGGGGGGGGGGAGATGTTGCTCACCCAGCCACCATCTGGACCTCCAGGAACCTGCTGGGAAGCAGGAACGTCCACCGTGGCTGTGATCCGGAAGGTGGCAGCAGGAAGGGAAACATCAGAGCTGCAGGTGGCGCTAAGGACACAAACCTAACCCACGAGGAAGAATCACCTGCACCTCCACGGTTAGAGGCCCGCGCATAGTGGCCTGACCCTCCGGGTGAATCGGGAAGGGCAGGAGCATGAGGGCGGGGTTCCAAGCTGGGCTTCAACAAGGGGCCCCCATGGGGCTCCCCGCTTTGCTCCCCTCTGAATGAAAGTATCCCATTTTAATGAAGCAGTGAGGCATCTTTCAGTCATAGGATCTTCGTTCTGTGGCGGGCTGTTCGTAGTGAGCCATCTCGCACTCGGAGGATCTCAGGTTATTGCTGGGATGGCAGCAGGCAGCGTGTGGAGGTCACTGGTAAGTGGAAAATGTTCTGGGAGTGTTGGAAAGTCTCTACTCGTGGTTCCGCCGCAGCTTTGCGGGTTCGGCGAGGTTCGTTAGGGGCTCTCTGTGGGAACCGAAGCTTCCGGGTTTCTGTTCGGGTTAAATCAGGGTTTTGACGCCACTGTTAGCCTGCTAGCTGTTAGCTGGTGTCCTTCAGGAGAAGTTCCCTCAGCTTCATCCAGAAATGTTCCCTCGTCTGTCTGGAGTCATGAGTCGGCTGTGCTGCTCACTGCTCGGCCAGTTTGTCCCGTTCATCCTCGGAACCACTGGAACTAGACGCTGGAAGCTAGCTTAGCCTCAGCGACACCAGACTCCGTTTAAAAGTGACTAATTTAAGATTTCCTTCGAGTTGGACTGAAACCTATACACAAGATTAAAGGGTCAAATGTCAGGAAAAGAAGGTGGGGTGTCTCTCTTAATTTCGGCCGACATTGAACGCATCACTCATTCCAACACGTGTACAGGAAGTGATGTTTAGGTGTAGCAACAGAGCTCCTGTTAGTTTGAACCTTGACCTCTCAGTGCAGGACAGAGCTATAAACCAGGCAGATCCATCATTGTTTACAAATGTTTCCTCTTGATGCTGGGCTGCCCTCCCCCCACCTGTTGCTGGCTAATGTAAGTTTAACCTCCTTCACAGCAGACAGCATGACAAACTGAGCAGCTTCACTGAAAACCTCAGCGAAATTCATTCAGTGTTCACATGATTTCCCATAATGACTGGTTCCAATCCTGACTGTCAGGACCAGCCGGATCCAATACCTCCGATCTGCGGGTTTCTGGTCCCGCCTGAGTTCTGCTGGGAAGTTCTGCAGAAGAGACGAACACTGAGCGTCTTGAATGAAACGTATTAATAGAGAAATAATTGATTTGATGCAGAGAAACTGAAATAAATCATGAAGATGACATGCTTCATGTATTCACATAGTGTGAAACGGTATTTTACAGCATGAATCATGTGGTCATTCAGTTGTAGTTTGAATCAACAGATGATGTCAGCAGAAGATCAATGGCTGTCATTTCATCTCTTGAGGCTCCAGCATGGCGTCCATTTTGGCGTCCAACGCGGCGTCCAACGCGGCGTCCAGCGTGGCGTCCAGCATGGCGTCCAACGCGGCGTCCAGCGTGGCGTCCAACGCGGCGTCCAGCGCGGCGTCCAGCATGGCGTCCAGCGTGGCGTCCAGCATGGCGTCCATTTTGGCGTCCAACGCGGCGTCCAGCGTGGCGTCCAACGCGGCGTCCAGCGTGGCGTCCAGCATGGCGTCCATTTTGGCGTCCAACGCGGCGTCCAACGCGGCGTCCAGCATGGCGTCCAGAGTGGCGTCCAGCATGGCGTCCAACGCGGCGTCCAGCGTGGCGTCCAACGCGGCGTCCAGCGCGGCGTCCAGCATGGCGTCCAGCGTGGCGTCCAGCATGGCGTCCATTTTGGCGTCCAACGCGGCGTCCAGCGTGGCGTCCAGCGTGGCGTCCATTTTGGCGTCCAACGCGGCGTCCAGCGTGGCGTCCATTTTGGCGTCCAACGCGGCGTCCAGCGTGGCGTCCAACGCGGCGTCCAGCGTGGCGTCCATTTTGGCGTCCAACGCGGCGTCCAGCGTGGCGTCCATTTTGGCGTCCAACGCGGCGTCCAGCGTGGCGTCCAGCATGGCGTCCATTTTGGCGTCCAGCGTGAATCTTGTCAAAGTGATAACGTTTCTGCTGAACATCTGATTAAAACTTTGTTTTTAGTTTACTTTGTTCTGATTGTTTTTGTGTTTTTACATTTTTTTATTTCAATTCAAAATTTTCGGTGCCGGAGCCACAAAGTTAGAAAATAAATGATTGAACATGCGATTGATTAACTGATCTGTGTTTAGCTGTTCAGGTGAAGTAATGCTGCTTCCTGTCTGCTGCAGGTGAGCCAGTGATGGGCGGAGCCAACAGGAGGCCAGCTGTCTCTTCCTTCTCCAGAGGGGTGAGTGAACTGGGTCTCAGAACGGGTCTGCACCAGCACCTCCAGTCCAGTTCCTTTCATACTGCTTTAAGTTTAGTACCTTCACAGGTCTGACCTCTGACCTGAGCCCAACAACGGTTTATGGTCTTTAGGTAAGTCCAGTTGGTTCTGGACGGTTGTCCTGGGCAGGAGCAGCTTCTTAGCCGCTCTGCCTGCGTCCAGTGGTGACCCGGTTCTGATCCGATGGCACTTGGACCGTCCTGCGCCTGTGGTTCTGGAGGAGGCACAGAACCACAGGTCTGTGTTGGGTCTGTTCTACACAGAACCTCTCTGTGCTGTCCTGCTGGAGCCTCCTGAAGGAGGGCTGGTTCTGGTCTGCTAGACCGAAACCAAGCTTAGTCTGATCCGGGTCCAGGTGGTTCTGAGGCAGTCCAGAGGAACTGATACCGGTTCTGTTTGGTTATAGATACAGACGGTGACGCTGATTCCAGGAGACGGCATCGGCCCAGAGATTTCTGCTGCCGTGGTCAAGATCTTTGACGCTGCTAAGGTGAGTCGACGCTGGACCAGAACTGGGCCTCTGGATCCGGAATGGAGAACTGAACCGAGTTTCCCCCGCAGGCTCCGGTCCAGTGGGAGGAGAGGAACGTGACGGCCATCAAGGGACCCGGAGGGAAGTGGATGATCCCTGCAGATGCCAAAGAGTCCATGGACTGCAGCAAGATCGGCCTGAAAGGTTCTAATGTGGCTACCGATGCTGCTACCGATGCTGCTACCGATGCTGCTAATGATGCTGCTAATGATGCTGCTACCGATGCTGCTGCTAGCGATGCTGCTAATGATGCTGCTACCGATGCTGCTACCGATGCTGCTAATGATGCTGCTACCGATGCTGCTAATGATGCTGCTGACCATAACAGCGCCACTAACAATGCAGCTGAAGCTAACGCTAGGCTAACGATGTGTGATGGCAGTTACTTTGTAAAAGTAACTTTAGTTGGATTCCTGATTAGTCCTTGAAACAGAAACTTTGATTCCTGATTACTTGATCTGGAAAGTAATTAAGTTACATTGAAAGTAACTTTTTTAGTTTAGGTTAGTTTTAGTCACGTCGCCTCTTGAGAATATTACATTGATGCCATTTAGATGCACAACTTCACGGACTCGTTCATTCGTGGCTGTTTCAGTTCATTCAGGTTCGTTGCTCTGTTCATATTAGTTTTTCATGTTTTCAGTTTCTGGAGCTCAACGCGAAGCTTCACGTCGTTCACTGGTCATATTTGAACTTGACATGAATAGACGCAGCGGGACGGATCATCCGGGAAATGATGGAGCAAAACACATTCTGGGGTTATTATGAGGCTCTGCTTATTTAAAACCCCAAATGAGCAACTTGACGTTCAAAAACGAGCCCAAAAAGTGCAACTTGTGACTCATTAAATTTGCAAGCAACTTTGAAAAAAAAAAACAATCCCATAGCTCCTTATATTTTTAAATGTTTGTAAAAAATATCCTTTATTTAACCAGGTAAAGACCTGAGCAGAAGTCTGCAATACCCAGCAACCTGGTTACAAGATAAAACTAGTGAATAAATGTGGACAAGTGTAAAACAACAAGAAACTTCAATTCTGACATCCTGAGTTCAAACTGCAGCTGATTCCCTCACGCTGAACGCTTGCTTTCCTTTTCAGTTCCAACATGTGGAACATGCAAAAGAAAAATGTTATTAGAGCATAAGGAATGAGAACCAACAGATAGATCCATGTGACAGAGCTTCAGTGTGCCGCAGCGAAGCCGAGTGCAGGTTGATAAATCAGGATCATCAGCTGATTGTTTCTCCGTTCGCTTAAAGGAGGCCGTTCAGCTTTTGCATAAAATGATGCGTCAAACGTCTGCTACCCTTAATGATGCTCAGTGTTCAATGACTGAGGGCATTTGGTCGAAGCATTTATATAAAACGTGGCAGGAACGTTGCTGCTACCACTTTACTTCTGGCTTTGAGAGAGAAACAAGTTCAACCCAGAAACTCAGAATACGTAGTTCCTGTTTTTCTCCATTGTTCTGTTGCTGCTGATGCATTGAAACGGTGGAAACTCCGCAAGACGCATCAAGCAAATGAAATTCAATAAAAAAAAAACAGCAACACAGTGATTGGACAATTACC
Organism: Poeciliopsis prolifica; assembly: GCF_027474105.1. Lineage (NCBI taxonomy): Eukaryota > Metazoa > Chordata > Actinopteri > Cyprinodontiformes > Poeciliidae > Poeciliopsis > Poeciliopsis prolifica. The sequence continues at coordinate 251,678 of NW_026562521.1, forward strand.
TGACTACTGACGTCTGGATTGGAAATAGCAACGCGATAGATGACTCGCTACTGAAGCAGGTGGTCTGACATCACTGCTAGCCATGCGGCTAACGGCGATTCTGCAGTGAAGTTGCTCCTGTTGCTCCTGTTGCTCACCGATCTGGCTTCTCCTCCTCCAGGTCCTCTGAAGACACCCATCGCTGCCGGTCATCCGTCCATGAACCTGCTGCTCAGGAAGACCTTTGACCTCTACGCCAACGTGCGTCCCTGCGTCTCCATCGAGGGCTACAGGACGCCGTACACAGACGTGGACCTGGTCACCATCCGGGAGAACACGGAGGGCGAGTACAGCGGCATCGAACACGTGGTGAGTAGTAGAAGGAGTTCTCTGTGTTCCTCGGACATTTGTGGTTTCAACCTCTGGCCCGGTTCTGGTTCCTTTTAGAACCATCTCTCTTTCTGATCCTAGCTCCCACATTCTGATTCTGCCACCACCATGCTTCACTGTGAGCAGGCTAATGTTTATACTACATAACTACAGAGATTTCCTCCCCCTAATAATAACTGTGCTGCCCCCTGCTGGTGATAACTTGCAACAAGCCTGGACATAAGCTAAACACTTGTGGAAGTTATGTGTTAGCAGAAGCTAATGCTAGGAGGAGGGAAGTTCCTGCCGGTTCCTCCTCCAGTCCGTCGGAGCGCTGATGGTGTGTTCTGGTCCGGTTGTTCCAGATCGTGGACGGCGTCGTTCAGAGCATCAAGCTGATCACGGAGGACGCCAGCAGACGCATCGCGGAGTACGCCTTTGAGTACGCCCGGAACAACCAGAGGAGCAGCGTGACGGCCGTCCACAAGGCCAACATCATGTGAGGCGGTCCCGGTCGGCTTCTCTGTGGTTCTGGAGATCCGGGCCGGACGACGCTGATGCCGTCTCTCTGCAGGCGCGCATGTCGGGCTGTTCCTCAGGAAGTGCAGGGAGGTGGCGGAGAACTTCAAGGACGTGAAGTTCACAGAGATGTACCTGGACACCGTGTGCCTCAATGTGAGTCCAAACGGAACCGGTTCTGACCCAGATCTGGGAAACGCCTCCCCTTTAACCTGTCTCGTGTTCTCCAGATGGTTCAGGACCCGACCAGTTCGATGTCCTGGTCATGCCCAATCTGTATGGAGACATCCTCAGGTCAGCAACACACCGGCCAATCAGAGGGCTGGGATCTGACGCGACCTTGTGTGTTTCAGTGACCTGTGTGCTGGTCTGATTGGGGACTAGGAGTCACTCCAGCGGGAACATCGGCGCCAACGGAGTCGCCACTTTGAGTCGGTGAGAGCCGCAGAGATCCAGTTCGGCTGTCCTGGTGGTTCTGGTGTCAGTAACCCGACCCACTGGGTCTGGGTTCAACAAGCGGATTGTAAAGAAGGTTGTTCAAGATCTCAGTTGGGTCCAGTTTATTCATTCTGATTGAAAAAATCAGTCATTTCCTCCATTTTAATAATAATAAAATTCATCATAATTATGATAATAATTATTATTGTTATTATTAGCATTATTAATATCCATCCCTCTTCTTCCATTTATCCGGGGGGGTCACGGGGTCGCTTGTTCCAAGTCCTGTGGGGTTGAGAAACAGCCAGGATCATCCTGGTCAAAGTCTAAAACCTTTTGGACCCACCAGTCGTTCAGAAAGGAGATTGGATCAGAACCAGCAGACGTGGCGCAGTCCTAACAGACCCCAGCAGGGGGCGCTATGCCGGCCGGGTTCTGCGTCTCCAGAATCGGAACCAGTCTGTGAGGGACAGTGAACCCAACTTGCGTGTCCCGCAGGTGCACGGAACCGCCCCGGACATCGCGGGCCTGGACCTGGCCAACCCGACCGCCCTGCTGCAGCGGCGTCATGATGCTGCGCCACATGGGGCTGCACCAACACGCCGCCAAGATCCAGACGGCGTGCTTCGCACCATCAAGGAGAAGAAGGGAGGGGTTCTGATTGGTCATAATGATTTGATCCATCTGTGTCAGATTTCATCACGAGGCTCTTTAAATTGAATCACTTGCTAAATGATCGGTGCTGCTGTTGCAGGTGCTGACCAAGGATTTGGGAGGAAACTCCAAGTGCTCGAGTTCACAGCGGAAATCTGCCGTCGAGTTCAGGACCTGGACTGAGACCAGAGGGCAAAGGGCGTGGCTCCCTGACCCCTCCGAGGGGGCGGGGCTCCCTGACCCCTCCCTGACCCTCCGAGGGGGCGGGGCCTTTCCTGACCCCTCCGAGGGGGCGGGGCCTTTCCTGACCCCTCCGAGGGGGCGGGGCCTTTCCTGACCCCTCCGAGGGGGCGGGGCTCCCTGAAACATTCACATCTGGCATGACGCACAAATTAAACCTGACCATGAAAGAAACTCAACCAAATATCTTATCGATGACATCAGCTCGTCTCTGTTGCCTAGTAACAGTTTTTAACTTTGGTCAAGTGTCTTATTTATTGTTTCTACTTCCTGTTCTGTTCATTCTGCTGCAGAACACAAATATAAACGGTTCATTCAGTCTGGTGTGTTTGTTGTCCATCCTCTTCATCGCTTCGTCTTCCTCCCTTAACAGCCTCAGCTGTTCGGTATGGAGGCTTCTGATTGGCTGACTGGAGTCGGGTTAATGCCTTATTTGTAATTAATGTAGAAAATTCAATTCAAACTGATTATAAGTCAATAAATATAATCCAGTTTCCTATTTACACATTTCGATAATTGATTTGGGGCATTGAATCTTTATTGATTTATTGTTTCTGTTTCTTTTCATCTCAGTGAAAAGTGTGAATCATGTTCTGATCCAACTCTGTTCTGGAGCTTCTCACATAGGAAGAGACAAAATAATTAACTATATTCAATCATTAATTAAATGTGTCATGAAGTCAAACTTAAAATAATGAGCAGAAATCATTTTATGTGTCAAACTTGCCCATCCAAACTGAGGATCTGTGGCACTAATCTAAAAGTTTAGCCTGATTGTTTGAAAATCACAGTGCCGGATGGATCAGGGCTCATTGGACCCGGACCCGACTCCCTGTTCTGTCTTCTGCCAGCAATAAAATCTATACAACAGGTTCTTGAAAGTCGTCCATTCTAAGACTTGCCAGGATTTTCCAAACATCAACAAGAACTAGTGGACTGCCTGATGGTTAGCCCCGCCCACCGCCCCGCCACAATCCCAAACTCCGCCCCCATCCCACAGCCAGTGACGGTGCGGTGAAAGGTGGGAGGAGTTAGCAGCAGTTGAAGATCTCCACGCTGCTGAACGTTACAGAGGTTTGCTGATCTGCACCTCATCAGCTCCTCTACAACATGGAAGACGAGTTCTTACTCTGGTCTCTGTACAGAAGTACAACAAAAGGAATAGGCGCCCTCTTGTGGTGACACCTCATCACCTCTGCAGCACCATGACTGTCACAAGCCCCGCCCCTCGGAGTGTGGCAGCTAAAATGATTTCCTGTTGATGCTGCAGGAACCATGAAATTATTATGCATTTAATGATCTGTTTGCTTGATATTTGGTTATTGTGTCATGTTTTTAACATGCATATAATTACACCGGACTTGCATTTGCTGACATAACTGAAATTTAAAGTATTTTATTAATTTTAAAGTATTGAAAGTGAAACTACTGGCTGAATGTATCACCTAATCGGTAATACAATAGTATTCAATGTACCTATTTAATTTTAATACAGGAGTACATGAGTAATGCTGCAGATAAAACATGATTTTATTGTGTTTAGATTTAGACTTGTGATTCTGTGCATCAGAATTTCAGGGATGACCTGCAGAGTTTAATGTGATTAGACAAAATGAGAGGAATTATTAAATCTTTGAAATGTTTCATTTAACATAAAATAAACACATTCAACAGAAAGTTGTTTCCCTGAAAACAGGAACTTTAAACAGACGTAACACGTGGAATATGGGGTCTCCTGTCCTATTATAGCATGAAGTTCACTTTTTGGCCTAGGGCATTTATTTTGAAAGAAATCCAACAGGAAGGGGTGAAAAGAAGGAAGTGGGGGAGGACGTCCCACTGGGGAAGAGGAGTCCGACTTGGGACAGCAGCGCTGCAGAGCAGCGAGACCAAGACCAGCGCCCTGCGCGACATGACACAATAAAATGTGAAATATGATTAAACTTGCTTCTTAAATTGAGCTGAAAGATCCACATAAAAACACCTAGATATTAAATACCTAGAGCAGGAGTAAGTTTAACCAACATCATTATCAATTCAGTCTTTGTTCTGCTTTGCTTCCATCTTTGTGCCACAATCCGCAGAGGTTTGTTCCACCCGAACAACATAACGCCCTGGGCGGTTGCCCAAGTCAGAAACCACCAAACAGCAACAAAGACGTCGAATGGTAAACTGATCACTGACCAAGAAGCAACAAGCACAAGGCGACCCGAACCGTTTCTCAGTCTGACTCTCGCCACCGTGACAAGTGACCCAAACAATCAGAGCTCTGAGCTGCTGTTTGATTTATTCATGTAATAAATGTGCTTTATTATTTCTAATTCATGCTCTATTTTATCTCATTTAGTTATTTTTCTTCGCTGTTTGGTTAGGGTTTCCTTTTGCTCTCTGCCCTGTTTGTCCCTCCTGGGCTCCCGTATTTCTCCCCTCAGGGAACGTTCTTCACGTTCAGTTCATTATTGTGAATGTGGCGTTTTGACCGTTATGGTGGGTTAATGATCAGTAGAACTCGATACACTAAATAAAGATCAATGCATGTATTTACAGCTACTGCAGAGTTAGAAGAACATGAACGGATCCGGGCCTGACGGTGAAGAGCCGTTCAGAAGAATCGGATCGTTCGTGAATGTCGCATCACTGCAGACTTTGGTCCCATATTGTTCATTCAACAATAATTACAACATTTTAGCCAGTTGTTTGTGGTTTTATAGAGAAATCTCAGAAAGTTTTATGGCTGGGAGGCTTATTATTATTGATCATATAAGATTGGTTATTGATATCTTGGACCATTCAGAAATGGATTTTATTTCTAGATTTTCAAAAGGCATTTGGCTCAATACAATATGAGTTCATCTTCAAAGCCCTCAGATTATTTGACTTTGGAAAGATTTTTCAAAAATCAATCTGCTCTCTTATGGAAATAGTTTAATAAAATTATCCCATGGAACCAAAAGATTTATAACAGAATCATCAGGGACGCCCCGAATCTCCCTTTTTGTTTCTTTTCCCTTTGCAAATTCGAGCAGCTTTTATTAAAAGTAATGATCTGAAAAGCATCTCGGCAGGAAAAACTAAACTGTTGAGTCAACTAGCAGATGATGCAACTTTGTTCTTACAGGATAAGTTTCTAATTGATGTTGCACTTCAACTTTTTAATCCATTTTCTGTAGCATCTGGTCTTAAACTTATCTAAATGTGAACTTCTTCCAATCAATAGTTGTGATCAATTATCTTTAAGTCTGAAGTCAACTATAGTTAAAGAGCAAACAGCAAGAATGAACAAAACCTGTAGTCCAATTATTTAATCTCTGGTTGCAGATTAAATGTTGACTGTCTCTGCTCGAGTCCTGCTGGACAAAACTGAAAGTCTTTCTCGTCTCGACTTTGCCAGTTCAGCCCTGAATGTACCAAACAGCCTTTGCACTAAAAGCAATCAAATAATCTTTGATTTCATTTGGGCAAAAGCCCCGTCTTATTAGGAACAATGTTCTGATCGATAGACTAAGTTCAGGTGGTTTCAATGTTCTGGACTTTAATTCCTGACATTCTACATTCACAGTTATGTGGATCCAAAGATATTTCAAAAATCCTAATTCAAAGTGTCACTGGATTCCTGCACAAGTCTTTAAATCCTGGTGGCTCAGACTTTTTATCAAGATGTAACTACAAAACAGAAACGCTCCCTGTTCATTTATGCAGCTTCCTTAAACAACAACTTTCATCCTGGACATTGGTTCATAAACATAACTTTTCCCCTCATAACTGTTTTATTTGGAATAACCAAAATTTTAGCTTCAAGCAAAGAACTGGGTGGAAAATGATATTCTATCTGTAAACAATTGTTTAATGTCGACTGTTTAATTATGGTGAATTTCTTAGTAAATATAATTTCCCCTACAGAATTTTCTGTTGTTTTGATGTTTTTCCAGCAGGTCTGAAGTTTCTCATATCAGATCCAAGATCCCAGATTAACTGTGGGCCGTTCCTTAGGATTAGAACCACAAATAAACATATTAGAGAATTAATCCAAAGGAATATTATCAGCAAACCTGCTTCAGTCTTTTATTGGAACAATTTTATTCAGATATTGAACAAACATGTTTGTTGCCAAAAAGGCTTTTAGTCTCAATAAAGTACGGGAGGCGTCTCTTAAAGTTTTACGCAGGTGTAAATTCAGTCCTGAATAAATATATCCCAAATATTGATCTCTTTGTTCCTTTTGTCACATGGAACCAAAAACATTGACCCTTTTTTGGGAATTTCAGCAAAACGTTTTGCTGTGACTTCAATATTTTCTTTAGTTGGAAATGTAAAATATGTATTCCTTACAATGTTAAGCGTGTTTTCTTTGGTATTTCCAATAACAGTATGTCTGTGTAAGAATATATTCTGTTGGCCAAGTTTCACATACATGTCTGCAAATGTGCTAAAAACAAACCCAACCTCACAGTTTTTAGAGTTTCTGTAAGATGTTTTATGGACTCTTTAAAAATGTGCATCAACTCTAAAGCTATGAAACTTCTAACCTTAAGTGATGAATTTGATTTGTAAAGTGTTATTTTTCATTTTTTCTCATGAATCCTGTGGATTTGTTACCTCAGCATCTCCAGCATATTACTGCCTGCTACTGTATATTTGTTATTTGTAAAGAAAGTTTTTTTTTAAAGTGTTGTCCCATATGCAACATGTCAGTCAACACCTCCACACAATAATTCAAATGCAATTAGTCCCTGAACAGCTAGCTTAGCTAACATGACCTCCACAGAGTTTACCTTTCTTTGAGCTTGATGTAGTCCATACATGTCGTCATATCTGCTGATCTAGTTAACAAATTCTACCTCACACAGTAATTAGTTGGTCATATTATTGACATTACAGCGCTCCTTAAATCCCTGAACTTCACATTTTAACAAACAAATCAAAGAAGTGCGATGGATGTAATGAGTAACAAAAGCTTTGTAGAAATGTAATGAAGTAGAAAGTACAGATACTTCCTATAAAATATAGTGAAGTGAAAGTCAAACGTATCCACAATTAAATGTACTGAAGTGCATATACATGAAAATTGTACTGTAACAGTACTGCAGTACTGTAGTATCACTGTACTGTAATTGTTCTTTACCGTACTATACAGATCAATTCTCTTCATGGTTTCATTAATGATTGATTTGTGTATTTATTCTTTAAATTTTGTCCCGTTTGGGCCTCCATACTAAAACCCTGGCTGCTCGTCTTTCAGTCAGTCCGCTAGGGGGCGGTGCAGCGCATCAGAACCAGCTGCTAAAGCAGAAGAAGCAGGAACCAAAAGTGGTTGTCACTTCCGCCCAGAAAGCGAAGCTGAGGCTCGGACCCGGTCGGACCAGCGGTTCCGGTTGCGGCACCATGGACGTGGAGGACGAGAGCATCCTGGTGTCCGTGTTCAAGGACAGCTTCCCGGACAGCTGGAGGGACAACCCGGACTTCTCGGCCTACCTGTCCGAGCTCAGCGCCTGCGGCCTGGACAAACTGGGCCGGGAGCCGGAGCGGCTGGCCGAGGAGCGGAACCAGATCCTGCAGCAGACCCGGGAGCTGGCCTTCTCCAACTACCAGACCTTCATCCGAACCGCGGACTGCACCGAGCACATCTACCGGGACTTCGGCCGGGTGGAGGGCAGCGTGTCCCGGCTGCTGGACAAGCTGCCCCGGTTCGGAGAGAGGTGCAGGTCGGTATCGGTCCACTGTTAGTTTAAACCCAGAACCAAGACCGGGTTCTCCCACTAGCTCGGGTTATATAGCAGAAAATAATATTAGCTACCATAACTATGACACACAGCTCTACATTACGATGTCACCAGGTGACCTTTGACCCCATCCAATCACTGCATAAATGCTTAGAACAGATAAATGTGTGGATGTGCCAAAACTTTCTCCAGCTGAACAAAAACAAAACTGAAGTCATTATTTTTGGACCTAAAGAGGAACGATCTAGAGCTATAGATCTAGAGCTATAGATCTATAGCTCTAGATCTAGAGCTATAGATCTAGAGCTCTAGATCTAGAGCTACAGATCTAGAGCTATAGATCTAGAGCTATAGATCTAGAGCTATAGATCTAGAGCTATAGATCTAGAGTCAATGCACAGCTCCAGTTATTACAACTAAAAACTAGCGATCAGCCTGAAACCTGGGAGTAGTGATGGACTCTGACCTGAATCTCCAGAGCCACATAAAGACAGTAACAAAGTCGGCCTTCTATCACCTGAAGAACATCTCCAGGATTAGAGGACTAATGTCTCAGCCAGATCTAGAGAAACTCATTCATGCGTTTATCTTTAGTCACATTGATTATTGTAACAGCGTCTTCACAGGCCTGTCCAACAAATCAATCCTCCAGCTGCAGCTGATCCAGAAGCTGCTGCTCCTGTTCTCACTAAAACCAGGAAGATAGAGACATAACAGCAGTTTTAAAGTCCCTCCACTGGCTCCTTGTAGCTCAAAGAATAGATTTTAAAATACTGTTGTTAGTTTATAAATCACTGAAAGGTTTAGCACCACAATACATTAAAGATCTGCTGTTGTTGTATCAACCTTCCAGACTCTCAGGTTCTGGTTCTGGTTCTGCTCTGCATCCCCAGAACCAGAACCAAGAGAGGAGAAGCAGCTTTCAGCATCTATGCACCAAAACTTTGGAACAAACTTCCAGAAAACTGTAAAACAGCAGAAACCCTGACTTCCTTTAAATCTCAACTAAAAACCAGCTGATTAGAGTTTGATTTGAAATGTAATATGTAACAATGTATTGTTTATTCTATAACTTTGTGTTTATGATGTAAAACACTTTGAAATGCCTTGCTGCTGAAATGTGCTATACTAATAAAATTTGATGTGATTTGATTTGATTTTAATCTGTGGGAGCACAAAGTATGTTGACCAGGTTTACAGAGACAGAACCACTGAATGGTTTCTAACACGTTTTAACTTTTAGTGGTAAATGATCGGATCAGTATGTGTCTGATCGGATCCATCGGGATCCGATCGATGTGTCGGATCGGGACCAGACTGTCATCTATGGAGTTAATGGAGAATCAAATTGACTGGCATCTGAGACGTCCAGACTAGGAACCTTCCAGACTAGGAACCTTCCAGACTGACCGCTGTTTCCTCAGGACCTTCATGACGGAAGCGGAGCAGATCGCTGTCAGCCGGCGGATGAACAGCCTGACTCTGAACCGGCACACGGAGATCCTGGAGATCCTGGAGATCCCGCAGCTGATGGACACCTGCGTCCGCAACGGCTACTACGAGGAAGCGCTGGAGCTGGCTGCCTACGTCCGCCGGCTGGAGAGGAAGCACGCCGCGCTACCTGTGATCCAGGTGAGCATGGATGGCGGGCCTGCGTCCCCGTCACTGATGGACGAGTGTCCTCCAGCAGGTCTGATGTTGCGGTGTCTTCTGCAGGACATCGTGCGGGACGTGCGGCAGGCGGCGCAGCTGATGCTCAACCAGTTGCTGCAGCAGCTGCGCTCCAACGCCCAGCTCCCCGTGTGCCTGCGCGTGATTGGCTACCTGGGCGGATGGACGTGTTCACGGAGGCGGAGCTCCGGGTGAAGTTCCTGCAGGCGCGCGGCGGCTGGCTGAGCTCCGTGCTGGACGCCGTCCCCGACGACGATCCTTACGTTCACATCACCAAGACGGTGGAGGCGTGTCGGGTCCACCTGTTCGACATCATCACGCAGTATCGCGCCATCTTCTCTGACGACGACCCGCTGGCGGGCCCCCCGGATCCCCAAGGCACCCAGGGGGAGGCGGCCATCTTCCACGGCTGGGTGGCGCAGAAGGTGGCGGAGTTCCTGGTGACGCTGCAGAGGGACCTGCTGCGCGGCGTGGGCCCCCGACTGGACTCGCTGCTGGGCCAGTGCATGTACTTCGGCCTGTCTTTCAGCAGAGTGGGGGCCGACTTCCGCGGCCAGCTGGCGCCGCTATTCCAGCAGGTGGCGCTGGAGGCCTTCCAGGCGGCGCTACAAGAGGCGGTGGACCGCTTCCAGGAGGACATGAACCGCTACACTCTGGTGGCCCTGCCAGTGGCGCTGGGGGGCGCACTGGCCCCTGCGGCCCCCGGTGTACAGCCTGGTACCCTGCAGCCCCCCGCCGCCCTGCTGGACTTCCCGCCGCTGGCCTGTTTCCTCAACCACGTCCTGAGCGCCTTCAACGACCTGCGGCTCTGCTGCCCCCTGGGGGCGGCCCAGGACGTCAGCCGAAGCTTGGAAGACGCCCTGAGGACGGTGAGTTGGACTGGAGCCACGCCTCCTTCTCACGCAATAAGCCACGCCCCTCCCAAAATCAGGATTAGATTTGAAATATTACATCAAATAAATGATCAAAGTTCTTTCATCTTTTTGGATGCCATATTTCCACATTAACTTTAAAAGGCATTTGTTGATGCTGTGGGTTAGCTTTGGTTCTGGTCCTGGTTCTGACCCGACTCCTCCTGCAGGTGACCCGTGTCGTTGTGGCGTTCCACCGGGCCGAGCAGTCGGCCTTCAGCAGCAGAGAGGAGGATTTGTTCGTCCAGTTCTGTTCATCATTCGCTGACGACCTTTTGCCCTTCCTTAGCCGCTGCCTGCAGGTTCTGTTCCCTCCGGCCCAGTTGGCGCTGGTTCTGGGTGAGTAAGTGGCCCGCCGCGTCACACCTGGAGGAAATGCAGTGGGTTCTGATCGCGGCGTCTCTCTCTCTCTAGGTGTTCCTGTGTCTCAGCTGCACAAGTACGGCGATCTGGGCCGCATCGACGTCTCTGCCATCCTGCAGCCGCTGGACTTCATTCTCCCTCAGAAGGAACCAGAACCAGAACCGCTGCTACTGGAGGCCGACATCCCAGCCGAGCAGGGCTCGCTCACTCAGCCGGAACCAGAACGGGAACCTTCTCAGCCGGGCCGCACAGAGACTCCAGCAGAACTGGAGGCTGATGCAGAGTGACGGGCCAGAACCAGAACCTCGGCAGGGTTCTGATGGACTTGCAGAATCATTGTGGGTGACGGGATCTTGAAGTACAGCTGTGAGAACCGAACTTTCCTCTGTTCATTAAAACCTCAGTTGTATGTCTTGCTGTGTTTTTCAAACTCTGCCACCTGGTGGCCAAACAGCAGAACTACACAGAAGCGTTCAAACTAAATTTAATAGCAATAATAAAGAAGCATTTATTTATGCAGGAGGTTCTGAGCCAAGAAATGAAACGGGTTCTGGAAAAGTCCTACAAGATGTTCAGAGTTTTGAAAACATGAGTGAGAAATTCTTTTTCATGATCTGAAACCAAAGTCCAGAGCCGGGCTGGACCCGGTTCCATCACTTCTTCTTATGGAACTTCCTGTGGGCGGCGTTGGGGTTGACCCGCCTGCGGCCGGCGCCACTCTGCCCGTCGCGGATCTGCAGGTTAGCGGCGCGGCTGTAGACGTCGTTCTGGCAGAACGGCGACACTCCGGCCACGTAGTCCGGGTCGAACACGTCCGTCTTCTGCCGGGCCTTCCTGGAGAGCCGCTGCTGCGGGAAGCGCTGGTCCTCCACCAGGGGGGGTTGGCGGCGTGCTTCCCACCGCGAGGCAGCGGCAGCGAGTACTGCGGACGGGACGCACAATCAGAGTCAGCACGCTGCTTCCTGTCTGAGGAAAGTTCTACCAGCCACACCTGGACCTCCAGAACCACTGGTTTGAATCAGCTGGCAGAACTGTGGCTACTGGTCTAGACGGCTCTGTGGTTCTGGTTCAACTGGACTCCTAATTTAACCTTTAACCCTTCCATCCAGCAGGAACGTTGTCTGGCAGCCTTGGGCCCCAAACCGGTTCTGACAACAGCAGAACCTGCAGGTGGAGTTTGACCCACCTGAAGGTTATACAGGGGTTAAAGGTCAAAGCGTCTCACCCTGGTTCCTCGGGGGTTCATGATCTTGGGGTTTTTGGAGAAGTGCATCTGGATGCTGCCATCGTCACCAACGGTAACCGCCAGCTTCTTCAGGGTCTGGTTGCCGCAGTGAGGGCAGAACACTTTGCTCATGTTGCTGGTCGTCCTGCAAACCAAACCGGAAACCAAACCGGGTCAGCCGAGCCTGTGGGCCGCAACGCACCAGGCGGTTCTGCGACGGCTTACCTGAAGCAGGCGTGGCACCGCAGGATGTAGCTGCGGGCACGGCGGATCACCAGACCGCCGACGGACAGAACATGGAGGCCCATCTGGATCAGAACGTTCTGGAGAGAGAGACAGGTTAGAGGCCGGACCGAGCAGAACCAATCCAGCAGAACCGACAGAGTCACCTGCATGGCGAAGTCGGTGGTCAGGCACCCCACTCTGACGTCAGCCGCCTCCGTCCAATCAGACGACTCCATCTTCACCTGCCTGATGTTGCTGGGAGTGATCCAGCCATCATCATCATCATCATCATTGTCGTCCTGTGATTGGTCCTCTGCCAGCCCAGGCTCCGCCCTCTTCTCCTCCACCTGAGACGAGGCGCCACTCACATCCTGTAAACTAACAGTTCAGCGGCTGCCTCGCGGCGGAATCGGGCCCAGCAGGACCGGGTCGCCAATGAAGACTCACCAGGAGGGCCAGCAGGTCCTGGTCCACGCTGGGAACCGGGTCTCTCCAGAACCGGAAGCTGCTGAAGTCTTCGTCTGTCCCTGAAGACACTGGGATGTCTGGCTGCTGGACCGCATCGGTCAGATCCTGACGGAACAGAACCAGAACCGTTTAGCACCATAGGGCCACCGGATCTGCCTTCAGAACCACCACCCACCAGCAGGTCCAGCAGGTCTCCCTCCAGGCTCGGTAGCGGCTGCCTCCAGAACTGGAAGCTGTTGAACTGGTCCGGGTCCATCTGAGTGGATGGTTCCGACCCAGTGTGTCTGGCATTTGTGGCGTTCACAGTCCTCTGAAGAGACAGGAAGAAAACTCAGATTTCCAGAACCTGAACCAGAACCGGCTTTGGTCCATACCCTGGAGGGAAAGTGAAAGCCCGCGATGTGGACCGGAGCCTCTGGGTGGCGCTGTGTGCTCTGGATGGTCACCTGGAACAGAGGAACGGTCAGAGATCTGGGCGGGTTCTGCCGATTGTAAGGGGACCTGGGCTGGTACCTTCAGGTCCGGTTCCGCCTTGAGGTTCTGCGACCCGACGTGCTCCAGCTGCAGCTGGTATGTCAGCGCAAGAACCTTGATGTCGGTGGCAGACAGGCTGGAGTAGTCGCCTGTCTTCTTGGAGAACTCGATCACTGAAACCGGGTCAGAACTTCACCAAACCAGAACTCTGAAACTTCACTTGGGTTCTATTAGTGACAGTTTGACCAGTCTTGACAGGTTCTGCTTTAGATAACAGAGTTTCTAGGACGTTCAGTATAATTCTCACAAGAAAAGTATATGACTGAAAGACCGAACCCCACCAAGTTCAAGTCCAAGTTGGTAATAAGGGAATTAACGTAATTCAGGCTTTGCGTGAATTATGGCACTTTTGCCACGAACCAGGACCGCCATTTGATTACATGTTAGCAACTCGCTAACTGGTTTTCAAAGAGGTTTCAAGTGGGAACACCTGCTAGCTCAATTTAAATGTGGCAATAGCGTTTGACCGATACCTGCGGTAGGATATATTCACTAGCGGGGCTGTTAGCTCCCGGCACTAGCGGAGTTAACAACTTCACTGACTCAGAGGGTTCAGATACAGACGCGGGTCTTCCTCCGTTGCTTTTTGTCACACAATGAACCAGCACTTTGGATTTCTTTTGTATCCTATCGCTAATTACGGAAACACGCTCACAGCACACTTATTGCTGCCACAAACTAATCTTGGTTTTATTATTAGAAAACAGCCACAAACGGAAATATAACTTGAATAGAGGTTAGCAAAAAAAAAAAAAAAACCCTACAAATTACTGTGAAATACTACTACTTCCGGTGGTGACCGGAAGTAAGACCCATCTGTGTTTCCACAGCTAGTCTCCAGGCCGGGGGTGGATAGCGGCATGTAAAACATAAATGACAAAAATTTGAAAATGAGTAATTAGTTCGAGGGTCCACCATGTTTACAGTTGGTTTTAAGGTCCGGTTCGGACGTTTTGGGTCGGGTAGCAGTTCGGGTACGTACCGGTTCTGATGTGCTCCGGGTTCGGCTCTCTTAAGGTCAGCTGGTACGGCAGGACGGCCAGACTCCTCCGTGTGGTTCTGTCCCGAATCTCGTCCACAACCTCCCGCAGGGTGTAAATGTTCTGGCCAAACTCCTGCAGCGGAAACAAGCACGTCATCAGGTCTTACGTCACAGTTAAAGCCACTCAAGTTGCCGTGGTAACACGGCTTGATCTCAGAGCAAATGGTACCAGAACCCATCCCGCTATGACGAAGCGGGACGGGTTCTGATATCGCTATGACGAAGATCCTAACACTGTTGGTCCGGGACCAGAACCAGCTTCAGGCTACAGACGTCAGAATCGGTCCGCTCAGCAGCGTCTGCTCCGCGGCCGGAGCTTCACCACCAGCGGCCCACTGACTACCTGTCCTCTCCTGACAGACTTACCTGCAGCGGGGCTTGTTTTAAAAACGCTCCAGCGTCCGCGACAACATGCTCTACCAGGGTCGGCGCCATCTTGGCCAGCAGATGCAGCGGCAGATGCAGCGGCCAATCAGAGGCGAGGAAACAGCCATCTGACGCCTGAGTGCTTTAAATACATCACGAGTGTCGGAATTTTGATTACTTTGTTACTTTTTACCTTGTTGAGCTGATCTGAAAGGTGTTCAGGTGGAAAAAATAGGAAATGTATGTTCCTTTAAAGCGGATTTTGTCACTGTTCTGTCCTGAACGAACTATTCTATCAAAATTTCATTTACCTTTAAAACTATAAATGCGTATATAAAAAATAAAATAATGTAATTAAATGATGAAAACTCGAAGTTAAAACCATAAGTAGTAGGGTTAACAACGAGCTGGATGGTTTAATAATTTGTCATCAAGATCTACGGAACCTGCTGTGACCCAGTTATTTAATGTTCTGAATCTGAGGAACCCGCCGCCATTGAACATATCACCGCAGGGCCTGAAGGTCACGTGGCGTTGTGTTGACAGTGAGACGGGGAGGAAAGATGGCGGCGCGGTGGAGCAGCGAGACTGTGGTGGTGGAGTTTCGGGACGCTCAGGTGTGTGACTCTTTGAGCCGACCCAGATGTTTCTGACCGGAAGCTGCTGAGAACAGTTCAACTGGCGAACCGAACGCAAATCCGGATTAATCGGGTTCCGCAACAGTCCGAACTGAGCCGCAGTATCTGCAGTAGTTTATCTGAATGGTTCCGATCACGTGGTTTCCTGTGCAGGATATGTGTGGCAACTTTCAGCCAATGTTGAGTCACGTGACAACAGACGGCTGTCATCACAGCAACCATTTCCAGCCTCCAGGATGTGGTTGCTACAGTAACCATGGTGTCCAGGGTCATTAGTTTTTGAAGAAAAGCAGATTTGACCACATGTTCACAGGTTGCAGCTGCAAGCAAGACGGCATATCTGCAAGCGGGGCGGCCATGTTGGATTGCAGGTCAGGGCCGTTGGGAGCTGACCTCTGACCTGTGGTCTGTACTGTGTTCCAGGCCACAGCCATGTCCGTGGACTGCCTGGGCTCCCACGCCGTGCTGTCAGGGTAAGCTCCGGTTGCCGGTCCATTCCTGTAGATCGGGTTCTGACTCCTTCCTTAAATCATTTGTCTGCATTTCATCATATTTTAAATTTTGTATAGAAAGAGATTCAACGGTCAAATAAAAGAAATTACCTGATCAATCATGAATAACCGATTTGTACCTGGCTATGCAGTAAATCAAAGCTCTGGTTCTGGTACTGGAGGTGTTCATAGCAGGACAGGAAGGTGGGTTCTGGTCCAGCGCAGACGGCTCCTACAGCTCTGACATTGGAACCAGCCAAACTGGTTCTGAATCAGTTCTAAACCAGCCTGTTGGATCCTGTCTGAGAGACAGAACCAGCAGAACCAATGGAACCAGCAGAACCAATGGAACCAGCAGAACCAATGGAACCAGCAGAACCAATGGAACCAGCAGAACCAATGGAACCAGCAGAACCAATGGAACCAGCAGAACCAATGGAACCAGTGATATGATCTTTGTCTCTTTTAAAAGATCATGTTCAATGTCTGACAGCATCACCAGCTGCTGTCCCCGTCTGTCTCTCTGACCCGTCTGTCTCTCTGACCCGTCTGTCTCTGACCCGTCTGTCTCTCTGACACATCTGTCTCTGTGTCCCCGTCCAGCCGGCACTCCCTCTACCTGGTGAACCTGGACGCTCCGACCGAGCCGTCCCGTAAGATGGGCCGCCACAGTAAGTGGGACGTGGGGACGGTCCAGTGGAACCCGCATCGGTCCCAGGCTCATGTCTTTGCTGCCTCGGTGAGTTCTGCTGTGGTCCGGTCTGGTCCGAACAGGCTTCTATCGGAGGCTTAGAGCCATTACTGACCGATGAACGAATCCCCGGACGTTTATGGTTTCACCCATTTCATGAAGTCGCATCCAGGCATGATGCTGCCACCACCATGTTGGAGCAGAGTGACGGTGGGGTCCAGGTCCTGAATGTCCCTCCTGTGTTTCCAGAGCAACCAGCGAGTGGACCTGTACTCCTGGAGGGACGGTTGTGGAGAGACTCACACATCCCTGCAGGGACACACCCGGGTCATCAGGTGACAGACACAAAGCAAGCACACTTGTCCACAGGTGGGGACAGGTGAGACTCACTGTGATTATCCTGGCAGCGACCTGGACTGGTCCTGGTTCGACTCAGAGCTGCTGGTGTCCAGCTCAGTGGACACCTACATCTACATCTGGGACACCAGGTAGGAGGAAAACCAGACCAGAACCGGTCTCAGAAGACACTGGACCTGTTGTCCTCATGTCTCTATCTGGCTCCACAGGGACACTCGGAAACCCACGGTGGCGCTGTCTGCTGTCGGTGAGTCCTCCACCTAAAACCTTCCCAAGTTCCCTGAACCCACTGCTGACTGCCGTCCCTGTCCCACCGTCTTTGTCCCTCCGTCCCTGTCCCACTGTCCTTGTCCCTCCGTCCCTGTCCCACCGTCCTTGTCCCGCCGTCCCACCAGCTGGAGCTGCTCAGGTGAAGTGGAACCGGAAGAACCCACACCTGCTGGCGTCCAGTCATGACGGAGACGTCCGCATCTGGGACAAGAGGGTGAGATGTCCTGCGGGTTCTGGGACGGGTCTGGCAGCTCGACGACCTCTGACCTGTCCTCCCGTCTGAACAGAAACCCAACACGGCGGTGGAGTACCTGGCTGCTCACCTGTCCAAGATCCACGGCCTGGACTGGCACAGAGACAACGAGTTCGTCTTCGCCACATCCAGCCAGGACAACTCCGTCAGGGTGAGGACGGCGTCCTAAACGTCTTGTCAGGACGGCATCCTGACAAGACGTCCTTCCTCTTCTGTCTGCAGTTCTGGGACTACCGGCAGCCCAGGAAGTACCTGAGCGTCCTGTCCTGCCAGGTGCCAGTGTGGAAGGCCCGCTACACGGTGAGACACACTCGTCTCTGTCCCTGTCTGTGTCCCCGTCCCTCTGTCTCACCCTGTCCCCGTCTGTCCCAGCCGTTCTCCAGTGGTCTCGTCACCGTCATGGTCCCTCAGCTGCGGCGGGAGAACAGTCTCCTGCTGTGGAGCGTTCTGGACCTCAACAGTCCCGTCCACGCCTTCGTTGGACACGATGACGTCGTCCTGGAGTTCCAGTGGCGTCCCCAGAAGGAAGGTGAGCGTCCGCCGTCCGCCGCCCCCTCAGATGGCCAAGTGCGGACAGTCAATGTCTCCTGTCCCCCAGGGTCCAGGGACTTCCAGCTGGTGACCTGGTCCGGGACCAGACGCTGCGGATCTGGAGGGTGGAGCTTCAACTGCAGAAGGTCTGTGGGCGGCCAATCGGAGCCGGGCGAGGGGCCGCTGCGCTCTGATTGGACGCTCCTTGTCTCCCGCTGCAGCTGTGCGTCGGCGACCTGGTGGACGAGCTGATGGAGGACGTGTCCATTGCCGTGGAAACGGAGAGGTCCCTGGGCGCCCAGCAGGCGGATGTCCCGCCGGGTACAAACAGAACCCGACTCCTCCAGAACCTTCGGCTGACGTGGCCT
>NW_026562521.1:275000-312500 GCF_027474105.1 Poeciliopsis prolifica
TTAAATCCCGGATTCAGAAGATTTGCCTTTAACAGAGCTCTTTGGTTCCTCCTATCAGTCTGCAGTTTCTCATACTGAGGTCAAAGTTCAGATCCACCAGAACTGACTGACACCTGCTGACCTCAGGTTTCCAACCAGCTTTTGACTGAGAAACCAGTAACCTACTGAAACCAGTAACCTCCTGAAACCAGTAACCTACTGAAACCAGTAACCTCCTGAAACCAGTAACCTGCTGAAACCAGTAACCTGCTGAAACCAGTAACCTGTTGAAACCAGTAACCTGCCGAAAACAGTAACCTACTGAAACCAGTAACCTGCTGAAACCAGTAACCGTTGAAACCAGTAACCTACTGAAAACAGTAACCTACTGAAACCAGTAACTTACTGAAACCAGTAAGCTACTGAAACCAGTAACCTGCTGAAACCAGTAACCTACTGAAAAACTGTAACCTACTGAAACCAGTAACTTACTAAAACCAGTAAGCTACTGAAACCAGTAACCTGCTGAAACCAGTAACCTGCTGAAACCAGTAACCTGTTGAAACCAGTAACCTGCTGAAACCAGTGACCTACTGAAACCAGTAACCTGTTGAAACCAGTAAGCTACTGAAACCAGTACCCTGCTGAAACCAGTAACCTACTGAAACCAGTAACCTGCTGAAACCAGTAAACTACTGAAACCAGTAACCTGTTGAAACCAGTAACCTGCTGAAACCAGTAACCTACTGAAACCAGTAACCTACTGAAACCAGTAACCTGCTGAAACCAGTAACCTATTGAAACCAGTAACCTGCTGAAACCAGTAACCTATTGAAACCAGTAACCTACTGAAACCAGTAACCTGCTGAAACCAGTAACCTGCTGAAACCGGTAACCTATTGAAACCAGTAACTTATTGAAACCAGTAACCTACTGAAACCAGTAACCTGCTGAAACCAGTAACCTGCTGAAACCAGTAACCTATTGAAACCAGTAACCTCCTGAAACCAGTAACCTATTGAAACCAGTAACCTACTGAAACCAGTAACCTGCTCAAACCAGTAACCTGCTCAAACCAGTAACCTACTGAAACCAGTAACCTGCTGAAACCAGTAACCTATTGAAACCAGTAACCTCCTGAAACCAGTAACCTGTTGAAACCAGTAACCTACTGAAACCAGTAACCTGCTCAAACCAGTAACCTGCTCAAACCAGTAACCTACTGAAACCAGTAACCTGCTGAAACCAGTAACCTGCTCAAACCAGTAACCTACTGAAACCAGTAACCTGTTGAAACCAGTAACCTACTGAAACCAGTAACCTGCTGAAACCAGTAACCTATTGAAACCAGTAACCTCCTGAAACCAGTAACCTATTGAAACCAGTAACCTACTGAAACCAGTAACCTGTTGAAACCAGTAACTTATTGAAACCAGTAACCTACTGAAACCAGTAACCTGCTGAAACCAGTAACCTATTGAAACCAGTAACCTGCTGAAACCAGTAACCTATTGAAACCAGTAACTTATTGAAACCAGTAACCTGCTGAAACCAGTAACCTACTGAAACCAGTAACCTGTTGAAACCAGTAACTTATTGAAACCAGTAACCTGCTGAAACCAGTAACCTGCTGAAACCAGTAACTTATTGAAACCAGTAACCTACTGAAACCAGTAACCTGTTGAAACCAGTAACCTGCTGAAACCAGTAACCTACTGAAATCAGTAACCTGCTGAAACCAGTAACCTATTGAAACCAGTAACCTACTGAAACCAGTAACCTGCTGAAACCAGTAACCTGCTGAAACCAGTAACCTATTGAAACCAGTAACTTATTGAAACCAGTAACCTACTGAAACCAGTAACCTGCTCAAACCAGTAACCTGTTGAAACCAGTAACCTGCTCAAACCAGTAACCTACTGAAACCAGTAACCTGCTCAAACCAGTAACCTGCTCAAACCAGTAACCTACTGAAACCAGTAACCTGCTGAAACCAGTAACCTGCTCAAACCAGTAACCTACTGAAACCAGTAACCTGCTCAAACCAGTAACCTGCTCAAACCAGTAACCTGCTCAAACCAGTAACCTACTGAAACCAGTAACCTGCTCAAACCAGTAACCTACTGAAACCAGTAACCTGTTGAAACCAGTAACCTGTTGAAACCAGTAACCTATTGAAACCAGTAACCTGCTGAAACCAGTAACCTATTGAAACCAGTAACCTACTGAAACCAGTAACCTATTGAAACCAGTAACCTATTGAAACCAGTAACCTACTGAAACCAGTAACCTGTTGAAACCAGTAACTTATTGAAACCAGTAACCTACTGAAACCAGTAACCTGCTGAAACCAGTAACCTATTGAAACAAGTAACCTGCTGAAACCAGTAACCTATTGAAACCAGTAACCTATTGAAACCAGTAACCTACTGAAACCAGTAACCTGTTGAAACCAGTAACTTATTGAAACCAGTAACCAGCTGAAACCAGTAACCTATTGAAACCAGTAACCAGCTGAAACCAGTAACCTATTGAAACCAGTAACCTACTGAAACCAGTAACCTATTGAAACCAGTAACCTGCTGAAACCAGTAACCTACTGAAACCAGTAACCTATTGAAACCAGTAACCTGCTGAAACCAGTAACCTATTGAAACCAGTAACCTGTTGAAACCAGTAACCTACTGAAACCAGTAACCTGCTGAAACCAGTAACCTATTGAAACCAGTAACCTACTGAAACCAGTAACCTGCTGAAACCAGTAACCTATTGAAACCAGTAACCTACTGAAACCAGTAACCTGTTGAAAACAGTAAGCTACTGAAACCAGTAACCTGCTGAAACCAGTAACCTATTGAAACCAGTAACCTGCTGAAACCAGTAACCTATTGAAACCAGTAACCTACTGAAACCAGTAACCTGCTGAAACCAGTAACCTGCTGAAACCAGTAACCTCCTGAAACCAGTAACCTACTGAAACCAGTAACCTGCTGAAACCAGTAACCTGCTGAAACCAGTAACCTATTGAAACCAGTAACCTGCTGAAACCAGTAACCTGCTGAAACCAGTAACCTATTGAAACCAGTAACCTGCTGAAACCAGTAACCTACTGAAACCAGTAACCTGCTGAAACCAGTAACCTGCTGAAACCAGTAAGCTACTGAAACCAGTAACCTGCTGAAACCAGTAACCTGAAACCAGTAACCTACTGAAACCAGTAAACTGCTGAAACCAGTAACCTGCTGAAACCAGTAACCTACTGAAACCAGTAACCTCCTGAAACCAGTAACCTGCTGAAACCAGTAACCTGCTGAAACCAGTAACCTACTGAAACCAGTAACCTGCTGAAACCAGTAACCTCCTGAAACCAGTAACCTGTTGAAACCAGTAACCTACTGAAACCAGTAACCTGCTGAAACCAGTAACCTACTGAAACCAGTAACCTCCTGAAACCAGTAACCTGCTGAAACCAGTAACCTGCTGAAACCAGTAAGCTACTGAAACCAGTAACCTGCTGAAACCAGTAACCTCCTGAAACCAGTAACCTCCTGAAACCAGTAAACTGCTGAAACCAGTAACCTGCTGAAACCAGTAACCTACTGAAACCAGTAACCTGTTGAAACCAGTAAACTAATGAAACCAGTAACCTGCTGAAACCAGTAACCTACTGAAACCAGTAACCTGTTGAAACCAGTAACCTATTGAAACCAGTAACTTATTGAAACCAGTAACCTACTGAAACCAGTAACCTATTGAAACCAGTAACCTATTGAAACCAGTAACCTGCTGAAACCAGTAAGCTACTGAAACCAGTAACCTACTGAAACCAGTAAGCTACTGAAACCAGTAACCTGCTGAAACCAGTAACCTCCTGAAACCAGTAACCTACTGAAAACAGTAACCTACTGAAACCAGTAAACTGCTGAAACTAGTAACCTGCTGAAACCAGTAACCTACTGAAACCAGTAACCTGTTGAAACCAGTAAGCTACTGAAACCAGTAACCTGCTGAAACCAGTAACGTACTGAAACAAGTAACCTGCTGAAACCAGTAACCTATTGAAACCAGTAACTTATTGAAACCAGTAACTTATTGAAACCAGTAACTTATTGAAACCAGTAACCTACTGAAACCAGTAACCTATTGAAACCAGTAACCTGCTGAAACCAGTAACCCATTGAACCAGTAACCTACTGAAACCAGTAACCTGTTGAAACCAGTAACCTACTGAAACCAGTAACCTACTGAAACCAGTAACCTATTGAAACCAGTAACCTACTGAAACCAGTAACCTGCTGAAACCAGTAACCTATTGAAACCAATAACCTATTGAAACCAGTAACCTACTGAAACCAGTAACCTATTGAAACCAGTAACCTATTGAAACCAGTAACCTATTGAAACCAGTAACCTGCTGAAACCAGTAACCTGTTGAAACCAGTAACCTATTGAAACCAGTAACCTACTGAAACCAGTAACCTATTGAAACCAGTAACCTATTGAAACCAGTAACCTGCTGAAACCAGTAACCTGCTCAAACCAGTAACCTACTGAAACCAGTAACCTGCTCAAACCAGTAACCTACTGAAACCAGTAACCTGTTGAAACCAGTAACCTATTGAACCAGTAACCTACTGAAACCAGTAACCTATTGAAACCAGTAACCTGTTGAAACCAGTAACCTACTGAAACCAGTAACCTGTTGAAACCAGTAACCTATTGAAACCAGTAACCTACTGAAACCAGTAACCTATTGAAACCAGTAACCTATTGAAACCAGTAACCTGCTGAAACCAGTAACCTGTTGAAACCAGTAACCTACTGAAACCAGTAACCTACTGAAACCAGTAACCTGTTGAAACCAGTAACCTACTGAAACCAGTAACCTGTTGAAACCAGTAACCTACTGAAACCAGTAACCTACTGAAACCAGTAACCTGTTGAAACCAGTAACCTGTTGAAACCAGTAACCTACTGAAACCAGTAACCTACTGAAACCAGTAACCTACTGAAACCAGTAACCTACTGAAACCAGTAACCTACTGAAACCAGTAACCTGTTGAAACCAGTAACCTGTTGAAACCAGTAACCTACTGAAACCAGTAACCTACTGAAACCAGTAACCTGCTGAAACCAGTAACCTGTTGAAACCAGTAACCTACTGAAACCAGTAACCTACTGAAACCAGTAACCTATTGAAACCAGTAACCTACTGAAACCAGTAACCTGTTGAAACCAGTAGCCTACTGAAACCAGTAACCTATTGAAACCAGTAACCTGCTGAAACCAGTAACCTACTGAAACCAGTAACCTATTGAAACCAGTAGCCTACTGAAACCAGTAACCTACTGAAACCAGTAACCTATTGAAACCAGTAACCTGCTGAAACCAGTAACCTACTGAAACCAGTAACCTATTGAAACCAGTAACCTACTGAAACCAGTAACCTGCTGAAACCAGTAACCTACTGAAACCAGTAACCTATTGAAACCAGTAACCTACTGAAACCAGTAACCTACTGAAACCAGTAACCTACTGAAACCAGTAACCTATTGAAACCAGTAACCTACTGAAACCAGTAACCTATTGAAACCAGTAACCTGCTGAAACCAGTAACCTACTGAAACCAGTAACCTATTGAAACCAGTAACCTATTGAAACCAGTAACCTGCTGAAACCAGTAACCTACTGAAACCAGTAACCTACTGAAACCAGTAACCTACTGAAACCAGTAACCTGCTCCCTGCATCAGGTTTTCTATCATTTCTGATCGAAACTGATGGATATTTGTATAGAAATGATCAACATGGTTTCATATCCAGTTTCTGTGTCTTGGTGTTGTGAGGCGGATCTCAGCGGCTGCTGGGAGAACAACTGGATGTTGGTGCCGGACGGTTTGGGCTCTGCTGCTTTTGGGCTTACCTGGATTTATTCTACTGGTTTATGGTTCTGACCTATTTCCTCGGAGCGTAACGCTTCCCCTGCCATTCCTGAAGGTGGCGCCGGTGTTCCTCCGGAACCGGTCCACCAAAGTGCAGAGTGGGACCGGTCAGCAAGCTCCGCCCACAGCTGCTGCTGGCAGATCCAGGATTCTGGTTCTGACTGGACCTGGTTCTGTCCTCCAGTCTGGACGGTCAGGAAGAGGCAGAGCTTCTGGTTCTTGACTGGGAACCAGTAGCTGTTGGACTGTTTCCAGTTGAAACAAGAAGAAACCATCAAACTGGACCAAAAGGCGATTTCCACTGGCAAGTCTCTCTCTGACCGGTGACTGTGTGGTCCGGTTCTGATCAAAGCTCAGTTCTGATGGACTCAAATAAACCCAGATATTTAATTTTGTCTGGTAGAAATTCATTTCTGGGTTGGGGTTAAGCACAGCCCACATAAGGCTGTCGCAGGTTCGATTCCCGCCCTGTTGATCTTTGCCTCTCATCACCAGCTTTCAAATAAAGGAGCCAAAAACATTTCATTTCTGGCCCAAACATAAGCTCTTTTCCCTCTGAGCTGAGCAGAACCGACCCGGGGTTCTGGACTGGGTGTTCTTGGTCCGTTTTGAACACATAAGCTAAGCTAACTCAGTGCCTCCTGTCTGCTGTCCTTACTAACCTTTGACCTGTCCAGGTGAGTTGCGTCTCACCTGCTATGAAGTAATTTGGCTCCTAAAGCTGACGAGATGTTCACACTGAGATCGGCAGAACCAGCAGCCTGCACCTGCTGGTGAATCGGGTCCAGACTACGCGGTTCTGCTAGACCATCCGTGCAGCTGAGGTCCACTTACTGGATCCAGAGATCCTGCGGTGGTTCCGGTGGTCCGGACACTCGGTGTGAACAGCCTCTGCTGTGATCCTGAAGCTGTTTAATCAGCTGCTGTTTTCTCCTCGGCCGGCCGTCCCCGTCCTCCTGTCTGTCCGTGTCTCCGTCAGAAATCGCGGCGCTTCAAGACGAAGCGGGAAGGAGCGGAGTACAGCAGCCGGCCCACCAAGCTGGCCGGGAAGGTCATCATCCAGGAGATCTCCTGCCTGCTGCCTGTGCACAAGGCTCTGGGAGAGAGCTACATGTGAGTCCCTTCGTCCTCACATGTCCCCAGAGACACTGTCCCCAGACCCGAACCAGCTGTCTCCATCCTCTCGATACAAAGCCAAGCGTCCGCCTCACAGAACCCCTGCAGGATGGGGGCATGCGGTTGCATCTGCTGAGCGACGGTCTGGATGAAAGACGAAGGCGTCATCGCGCCGTCCAACCTGAACATCTGTTTGTCTTCCTCAGTCTGAACATGAACGACATTCAGGAAACCTGTCAGAAGAACGCAGCAGCAGCACTTGCAGTGGGACGCAGAGACCTGGCCAAGGTGAGCGTGAATCCATCTCCTCCCAGGTTCTCAGAAGTTTTCACACGGCCTGAACGTCTCCAGTGTCCTGGTGGTCCACAACCTTCCCCCTCCCTGCCTGTGCTGTGCAGGTTTGGGCTCTGGCGTCCGCCGCCACCAGTCAGGACCTGAGTCCTGATTCTGACCCGGACACAGAGACGCCCTGGGCCAGACACCCGTTTGGGCGCCACCTGCTGGAGACGCTGTGAGTTTGCAGAAGGTGATCATATGTTGGTGTGGAGGAATGTAAACGCTGAGCTGTTTCTATTATAACCCATCAGTTTGGATCACTACAGTCAGATGAGCGACGTCCAGACTCTGGCCATGCTCTGCAGCGTGTTCAGGGCTCAGGCTCCGCCCCCTGACTGCTACTCTCTGTACGGACCCCGGCTCCCGCCTCCACTCCCGATATGTAAGTCAGCGTGTGGTTGGAGCGCCCCTGCTGCTGAGCCTGGAGCAGATTCAGTGATGTTCCTTCTCTGTGTTCAGCCCAGCTACACCTCCAGCTCCGTGACATCCGGCTCCTGTTCCAGCACCTCCGACTCCATCACAGCCACCTGGACCACAGGTGAGCCTCCACAGCTCCCCCTACAGGCCACCCCAACCTCCACAGCTCCCCTACAGGCCACCCCAACCTCCACAGCTCCCCCTACAGGCCACCCCAACCTCCACAGCTCCCCCTACAGGCCACCCCAACCTCCACAGCTCCCCCCACCGGCCACCCCAACCTCCATAGCTCCCCCTACAGGCCACCCCAACCTCCACAGCTCCCCCTACAGGCCGCTCCAACCCTTTTTGTCTGTTTCAGTCAGAGACCCGAGCATCCCGCCCCCTGGGGGGAGTCTTCTCCTGATGACTATCGCTATGGCAGCCAGAGCTACACAGACCCTCGGGAGCGAGAGCGGGAGCTGCACGACATGAACAAGAGGTGGGTTTGCTCCTCGGCTCTGAATCAAGGCTTCAGTCTTCCTTTGGACCGCTTAGCAGATCAGGTGTTGCATCATTTTCTGTGACCACAGGAGGCGATGGTGAGCAAGTACGTCTTGAAAACGTACTTCCATGTTACAGATTACGTCATAATCAGAGTGAATTTGGCTATTTGAGGGATACATATATAAATACACCCAGATTGCAGTGCTAAGGTGATAGAAATGTTGGTTCTACAGGTGTCAGAGGTCAAAGATTATTCTGCCCAGAATAATTTGCGACCCGTGTGATGTCGGTTATTTGAGGGTTAAAAGTCAGACGTAACGGACAAAATGGCGGCAGAAACAACAGCCGAGGCTGAACACTGACGATGTGATCTCCGTCAGTGTTCAGCCTCAAGACGTAGTTGCACGCCAACGCCCCTCGCGGTCACAGCTGTTCCAGCCAGAGCTGTTGTTGCGGTGATGTCACTTCCTGTTCCTGCCAGGCTGCTGGACCCGGCCAACACGCTGCAGTTCGACGACTTCAAGAAGAGCTACGGTGAAATCCTGTACCGCTGGGGTCTGGGCGACAAGCGGGCCGACGTCCTCAAGTTCACGGCCGGCCCGCCAGAACCTCACAAAGGCATCGGTACGTTTCCTTCAGCGGTCCGGCCGGGTCGGGTTCTGGTTCTGACGGGTCCGTTTCCCTGCAGAGTTCGGGCTGTACTGCTGCCACTGCCGCAGCCAGGCGCGCGGGACGCAGTGCGCCGTGTGCAAGCGGCTGACCTTCCAGTGCGCCGTGTGCCACGTCGCCGTGCGCGGCTCCTCCAACTTCTGCCTGAGCTGCGGCCACGGCGGCCATACCGGACACATGATGGACTGGTTCCGGCGCCAGGACGAGTGTCCGGCCGGCTGCGGCTGCCGCTGCCTGCTGCAGAGCACCTTCTGATGCCGCCGCCTGCTCAATAAAACCCACAAATATCTCAGCCGCTGTCGTCTCTACTTCCTGTTCATGTCGCTGCTGCTTTCAGATCTTTATTCCAAATATTTCACTGATCAGTTCCATAAAAAGAAACTAAGGAAGACAGTCAGATTAGAATGTTCAATGTTTCCTGGTGATGGTAGATTTATTGGCCCAAATCAGAGAGAAAATAGACAAAGTTCAACCACAGCCAGTCTGCAGACTGACATAATCTGCAGACTGACATAATCTGCAGACTGACATAATCTGCAGACTGACATAATGCAGACTGACATAATCTGCAGACTGACAATCTCACTGAACAAAGCGGAAGCCGCTGCAATGAAGGAAACTCTGACCCAGAGCATCATCGTTTCCTGTTTCCAATCATGAGATGCTGCCATCTGATTGGTCGGGCAGCAGAGTGTTTCCTGCAGACCAATCACACGGACCGGTCCAGAGGGAGCCCCGCCCCCAATCCTGACAATGAATGCATATTTACCTTATTGAAGGATTTTGTTTATTTTGTTTTTTCACTTCCAGACCTCAGATTAAAAAACTAACCAAAAATGATGCAATTTAGGAAAAAAATTCAAATTTAAACCTGAAAAGAACAGCAGGTCAAAGGTCAAATATCAGAGAGAAAGTGTTCACTGGGTCATGACACAGAATCTGTGATCAGAGGAGCGGTTCCATCCGAAGATCTCGTACGCAGCAAACGGGGGATGCTCACTCTGCTCCTGTTCCTGAGCTCATCAGGCGTCACTGCGCTCTCCACCAATCAGAGGACGGGCAGGGAGACAGCGGCGGCTGGAGGCGGGACGTGGGCGGAGCTTTGAGGCGGCAGAAGACGCAACTCGTCAGCAGGTCAGAGGTCAGCAGTCTGGACACCGGGAACGGCCTTCCACACTCTTCACACTGCAGAGAGCGAGAGCGTCGTCATGGCAACCAGAGAAGAGCATGTTCATCAACATGGTCGCCAGAACCGGGTCGCCAGAACCGGGTCGCCAGAACCGGGTCGCCAGAAAACGTCCACACCTTCAGGATCTGGACCCCGGTTCCCTCTCCGCTT
The DNA here is from genome assembly GCF_027474105.1 of Poeciliopsis prolifica. Classification (NCBI taxonomy): domain Eukaryota; kingdom Metazoa; phylum Chordata; class Actinopteri; order Cyprinodontiformes; family Poeciliidae; genus Poeciliopsis; species Poeciliopsis prolifica. Next base: position 285,284 of record NW_026562521.1, read on the forward strand.
TTGATCTGCATCACCTCGGGGATCTGCTCCACGTTCTGCACGTCCCACAGCCGGACGCTGCCGTCCTGCACGTCAAAGGTCAAAGGTTAACGCGCAGCCAAGCCGGAGGACGGCCTGAAGCACAGCTGTCAAACTCCAGTCCTGCAGGTTTTAGATGAGCCGCATGTACAAAACACTGGAATGAAACGGCTTCATCACCTCCTCCAGTGTGGATCAGATCTCCACAGCCTATGACCTCATTATTCTCAGGTGATGCAGAATAATGAGGTCATAGGTCAGCAGTCTCATCTAAAGGCTCCTCTAAAGGTTGAAGGGCCTCCAGTGGCCCCCGGGACTGGAGTTTGACACCCTGCACTAAAGTATTTACACCCTTTCAGAAGAAGGGGCGCCCTGAGCGCAAACTCAAAGACATGCCACACTTTTCAGATTGTTAAAAACCATGTTCACTTCTCAGCTCTGCTCTGCCTCCTGCTGGTTAAAACAAAATACTGCAGGCTGAGGAAATGTGAATACTTCCTAAAAGTCCAGTTTGTCTTTAAGAAACAGGAAGTCAACCTTGGAAGAAGACACAAGCAGCTTCCTGTCAGCGCTGAGAGACACGTCCGTCACCCAATCAGAGTGGCCCTGGAAGTAAACACACATCAGCTGATTAACAGAAATCAGCTGATCTTCGTCTCCTCGGGAAACAAGCGGAGGGTTCTCCTCACCCTCAGAACCAGAGTCCGGCGGAGCGAGGACGGATCCACAGCGCCACGGTCCGGTCGTAGGAGCCGGACACCAACATGTCACCTGAGGACACGAGGGAGACAGGAAGGACCAGAACCAGGTTAGCAGAACCGGGCTGGTCCGTCATCAACCGAATGGTTTTAGTGGGACGTTCCCGTGCAACTCAGTGTTTCTGAAAATCATGTTGGAGGCACAAAAACTGTTTCAGAAGGAGCTGCAGATTCCTCTGGATGCAGGATTTAGTCTGAACCTCACTGTCCCTGAACGCCTCACTAAAAGCATCACTGTCCCTGAACGCCTCACTGTCCCCGAACGCCTCACCGTCCCTGAACGCCTCACTGAACGCCTCACTGTCCCCGAACGCCTCACTGTCCCTGAACGCCTCACTGAACGCCTCACCGTCCCTGAACGCCTCACTGTCCCTGAACGCCTCACTGAACGCCTCACCGTCCCTGAACGCCTCACTGAACGCCTCACTGTCCCCGAACGCCTCACTGTCCCTGAACGCCTCACTGAACGCCTCACCGTCCCTGAACGCCTCACTGTCCCTGAACGCCTCACTGAAAGCCTCGCCGTCCCTGAACGCCTCACTGTCCCCGAACGCCTCACTGTCCCTGAACGCCTCACTGAAAGCCTCGCCGTCCCTGAACGCCTCACTGTCCCCGAACGCCTCACTGTCCCTGAACGCCTCGCCGTCCCTGAACGCCTCACTGTCCCCGAACGCCTCACCGTCCCTGAACGCCTCACTGAACGCCTCACTGTCCCGAACGCCTCACTGTCCCCGAACGCCTCACTGTCCCTGAACGCCTCACTGAACGCCTCACCGTCCCTGAACGCCTCACCGTCCCTGAACGCCTCACTGAACGCCTCACTGTCCCCGAACGCCTCACTGTCCCTGAACGCCTCACTGTCCCTGAACGCCTCACTGAACGCCTCACCGTCCCCGAACGCCTCACTGTCCCCGAACGCCTCACTGTCCCTGAACGCCTCACTGAACGCCTCACCGTCCCTGAACGCCTCACTGTCCCTGAACGCCTCACTGAAAGCCTCGCCGTCCCTGAACGCCTCACTGTCCCCGAACGCCTCACCGTCCCTGAACGCCTCACTGTCCCTGAACGCCTCACTGTCCCCGAACGCCTCACTGTCCCCGAACGCCTCACCGTCCCTGAACGCCTCACTGTCCCGAACGCCTCACTGTCCCGAACGCCTCACCGTCCCTGAACGCCTCACTGTCCCCGAACGCCTCACTGTCCCGAACGCCTCACTGTCCCGAACGCCTCACTGTCCCTGAACGCCTCACTGTCCCCGAACGCCTCACCGTCCCTGAACGCCTCACTGTCCCTGAACGCCTCACTGAAAGCCTCGCCGTCCCTGAACGCCTCACTGTCCCCGAACGCCTCACTGTCCCTGAACGCCTCACTGTCCCTGAACGCCTCACTGTCCCCGAACGCCTCACTGTCCCTGAACGCCTCACTGTCCCCGAACGCCTCACTGTCCCTGAACGCCTCACTGTCCCTGAACGCCTCACTGTCCCTGAATGCCTCTCTGTCCCCGAACGCCTCACTGTCCCCGAACGCCTCACTGTCCCTGAACGCCTCACTGTCCCTGAACGCCTCACTGAACGCCTCACCGTCCCTGAACGCCTGACTGTCCCCGAACGCCTCACTGTCCCTGAACGCCTCACTGTCCTGAACGCCTCACTGAAAGCCTCGCCGTCCCTGAACGCCTCACTGTCCCTGAACGCCTCACTGTCCCTGAACGCCTCACTGAACGCCTCACCGTCCCTGAACGCTCACTGTCCCTGAACGCCTCACTGAAAGCCTCGCCGTCCCTGAACGCCTCACTGTCCCCGAACGCCTCACCGTCCCTGAACGCCTCACTGTCCCTGAACGCCTCACTGTCCCCGAACGCCTCACTGTCCCCGAACGCCTCACCGTCCCTGAACGCCTCACTGTCCCCGAACGCCTCACTGTCCCCGAACGCCTCACCGTCCCTGAACGCCTCACTGTCCCCGAACGCCTCACTGTCCCCGAACGCCTCACTGTCCCCGAACGCCTCACTGTCCCTGAACGCCTCACTGTCCCCGAACGCCTCACCGTCCCTGAACGCCTCACTGTCCCTGAACGCCTCACTGAAAGCCTCGCCGTCCCTGAACGCCTCACTGTCCCCGAACGCCTCACTGTCCCTGAACGCCTCACTGTCCCTGAACGCCTCACTGTCCCCGAACGCCTCACTGTCCCTGAACGCCTCACTGTCCCCGAACGCCTCACTGTCCCTGAACGCCTCACTGTCCTGAACGCCTCACTGTCCCTGAATGCCTCTCTGTCCGAACGCCTCACTGTCCCCGAACGCCTCACTGTCCCTGAACGCCTCACTGTCCCTGAACGCCTCACTGAACGCCTCACCGTCCCTGAACGCCTGACTGTCCCCGAACGCCTCACTGTCCCTGAACGCCTCACTGTCCCTGAACGCCTCACTGAAAGCCTCGCCGTCCCTGAACGCCTCACTGTCCCTGAACGCCTCACTGTCCCTGAACGCCTCACTGAAAGCCTCGCCGTCTCTGAACGCCTCACTGTCCCCGAACGCCTCACCGTCCCTGAACGCCTCACTGAACGCCTCACCGTCCCTGAACGCCTCACTGTCCCTGAACGCCTCACTGAAAGCCTCGCCGTCTCTGAACGCCTCACTGTCCCTGAACGCCTCACTGAAAGCCTCACCGTCCCTGAACGCCTCACCGTCCCCAAACGCCTCACTGTCCCCGAACGCCTCACTGTCCCCGAACGCCTCACTGTCCCTGAACGCCTCACTGTCCCTGAACGCCTCACTGTCCCTGAACGCCTCACTGAAAGCCTCGCCGTCCCTGAACGCCTCACTGTCCCTGAACGCCTCACCGTCCCTGAACGCCTCACTGTCCCTGAACGCCTCACTGTCCCTGAACGCCTCACTGAAAGCCTCGCCGTCCCTGAACGCCTCACTGTCCCCGAACGCCTCACTGTCCCCGAACGCCTCACTGTCCCGAACGCCTCACTGTCCCCGAACGCCTCACTGTCCCTGAACGCCTCACTGTCCCTGAACGCCTCACTGAAAGCCTCGCCGTCCCCGAACGCCTCACTGTCCCTGAACGCCTCACTGTCCCTGAACGCCTCACCGTCCCCGAACGCCTCACCGTCCCCGAACGCCTCACTGTCCCCGAAAGCCTCACTGTCCCGAACGCCTCACTGTCCCGAACGCCTCACTGTCCCCGAACGCCTCACTGTCCCTGAACGCCTCACTGAAAGCCTCGCCGTCCCCGAACGCCTCACTGTCTCTGAACGCCTCACCGTCCCTGAACGCCTCACTGTCCCCGAACGCCTCACTGTCCCTGAACGCCTCACTGAACGCCTCACCGTCCCTGAACGCCTCACTGTCCCTGAACGCCTCACCGTCCCTGAACGCCTCACTGTCCCCGAACGCCTCACTGTCCCTGAACGCCTCACTGAACGCCTCACCGTCCCTGAACGCCTCACTGTCCCTGAACGCCTCACTGAACGCCTCACCGTCCCCGAACGCCTCACCGTCCCTGAACGCCTCACCGTCCCCGAACGCCTCACCGTCCCTGAACGCTCACTGTCCCTGAACGCCTCACTGAACGCCTCACCGTCCCCGAACGCCTCACCGTCCCTGAACGCCTCACCGTCCCCGAACGCCTCACCGTCCCTGAACGCCTCACTGTCCCTGAACGCCTCACTGAACGCCTCACTGTCTCTGAACGCCTCACCGTCCCTGAACGCCTCACCGTCCCTGAACGCCTCACTGTCCCTGAACGCCTCACTGTCCCTGAACGCCTCACTGAAAGCCTCGCCGTCCCTGAACGCCTCACTGTCCCTGAACGCCTCACTGTCCCCGAACGCCTCACCGTCCCTGAACGCCTCACCGTCCCTGAACGCCTGACTGAAAGCCTCGCCGTCCCCGAACGCCTCACTGTCCCTGAACGCCTCACTGAAAGCCTCGCCGTCCCCGAACGCCTCACTGTCCCCGAACGCCTCACCGTCCCTGAACGCCTCACCGTCAGCCGACAGCACGCAGCAGCTCACGCTGCCCTCATGGCCGCGCTCCAGCACGGCGCCACCTTGAGACCGGAATTCTCCCCCTGCAGGTCCCAGAGCTTCAGCGTCCTATCCCATGATGCCGTGCACAGGAAGTGCCCGTTGCCGTTGAAGCAGCAGCTGGAAATCACGTTGCTATGGTTACTGAGGGAGAGAGCAACAGATGATGAGACCTGGGGTACTTTCTATCGCCATGGAAACCGTTGTCATTCTGCGAGGTTGTCCCTGTTGTTCCTCTCCACTCTCACCACATGCTTGTTCAGGATGAGTCAATGATAGAACTTTCTACTGAACAGGACCTGAGAGGTTCTGATGGAGAGAACGGACAACAGCGCCCCCTGGAGCACAGAGAGCTGCGCCGCGCCAACCTGCTGATGGACATGGTCGTCCTCTTAGCCTGAGCGTCCCACAGCTTGACGGTCCGGTCTGCGGACACCGACGCCACCGCTGGTCCACAGGGTCGAAGCGGACCCGTGTGATGGTGGAGCGGTGGTGGTCTGCGGGGGGACAAGAGCGGCACGTGAACGTCTCACAGGGACGGGCGGAGTCCGGTGCGCCGAGACGCCGTCCTACTGTTGATGCGATGCAACATCTGGCCACCGGAGGTGCTGCAGATGAAGACAATTTCCTGAGGCTCGGCGGCGCAGGCCAGCAGCCGGCCGTCAGACGAGCAGCTGCAGGACGTCAGCAGGCCGTCCAACTGCGTCTCCCACTGGACAGACAGAGCGGAGACGGTCAGCAGGCCGTCCTCCCCGCAGGGGCGGGAGGAGGACAGCAGGTACCAGGACACGTCCTGTCTCCAGGTCCCAGGCCACCATCTTCCTGTCCCAGGACACCGTCACCATCCTGACACACACACAGAGACACACACACAGAGACACACACACAGAGACACACACACACACAGAGACACACACACACACAGAGACACACACACACAGAGACACACAGAGACACACAGAGACACACACACACACAGAGACACACACACACACAGAGACACACACACAGAGACACACACACACACACCACACAGAGACACACACACACACACAGAGACACACAGAGACACACACACACAGAGACACACAGAGACACACACACAGAGACACACAGAGACACACAGACACAGAGACACACAGAGAGACACACAGAGACACACACACAGAGACACACACAGAGACACACACAGAGACACACACAGAGACACACAGAGACACACAGAGAGACACACAGAGACACACAGAGACACACAGAGACACACACACACCTTAAGGTCAGTCTGTTGACCTGGATCAGTGTAAATTATCAGACTCCAGCTGTAGGTGGTGTGAGCCCAACCTGTTGCTGGTGGATCAGAGCACACTCAGTGATGGCTCTGCTGTGAACTCCAGCAAACAGCCTCAGAGGCCGGCCGCTCTCCGCGTCCTGCAGAGGTCGGAGGTCAGTGCAGAGCCACACAGCAAGACCAGTGCAGAGCGGCAGTTTACCCAGAGGATGGCGCTGCCGTCCAATGAGCAGCTCAGGATGTTGCGGTCGCCGCAACAGAACCGGGCTGTGGTGACGTCATCACCGTGAGCATGCAGCACCTTCACTGGAACCTGCAGCACAGAACCAGTTTCAGACTGGGAGAGCTGCAGCAGACCAGCTGATTTTTCTGGCTGCAGCATGATCAGCTGATCAGCTTCTTCTGTTGCTTCCTGGGGAGGCGGGGCAAAGCGGGGCGGGGCAGAGTGGGGCGGGGCAAAGCGGGGTGGGGCAAAGTGGGGTGGGGCAGAGTGGGGCGGGGCAAAGCGGGGTGGGGCAAAGTGGGGTGGGGCAGAGTGGGGCGGGGCAAAGCGGGCGGGGCAGAGTGGGGTGGGGCAAAGCGGGGCGGGGCAGAGTGGGGTGGGCAGAGCAGAGGGCCGGTCCAAGCCTCCATGGGGCTCTAAGCCAAATGTGGTTTGAGTCCCTGGTTCTGCTAACTTGTGGAGCGGCTGCAAGCAGCAGTCCCATCATTACATTATTCACACACCTGATATAAACTGTATGTGGAAATAATGATTTCTACAGACTTTATTGTAAAAACAAATCAATTCATGGTGAAATTTTGTGTTTTTGATATTATAATGACAGAAATTATTACTAAAATCAATCAGCTCCACTGAGGGGCCCCACGGTGGCCCTAAACGGCTGATTAGTTTGCGTATGCCTTGGGCCGGCCCTGCCGGGGAACGCACTGATTTTTTCCTCCAGTATGAAACACATTTTCTGTTACACAAATAAAAGGTGAAATCTTTCTTGAACCAGGAGTTAAATCATTTCTTTTGCTCTTTCAAAGTGAATATTTTGTTCAGAGATGACGTCACCTTAATGGACAGACTTTTGTTCACAGACCAGAAAAAGCGACGCTGAATGTAGTGTTAAGAAGTAAAAGAGGAATAACTTGATTTAGCTCGTTAATTCATTCCTCTTGTCCTAGGTTCTTGTGTCTGTATAAATGTGCAGGGAGAAAGAGCAATCATACGACGTCAGACTTTAGATATCCAGAGTTTTATCCAGAGAAAATCAATGCAAGAAGAATGTTACAATAAGCATCTCACCTAGATCATCATCAAAAGTCCAAGACATGACAAAACAGAAACAATGAACTGAGTAAAAAGGACAGAAACAGAAACAGAAACAAACAAAAGATGCATCTTCTGGGAAACTCTCACTCAGCACAAAGAGATTTGAACTCCTGCTGTAAAACAAAACCATTTTATAATAATGTGTATTCTCCTCATTTAAATATATGCATTAGGAGGTGTGTGTTTTCCTTTGTGGGCCTTCCCATTGATTTTATTACCTCCTGATATATGGATCGTCCAACTGGGTCTCTGCCGTACCAGGCGTCTCCTGCAACTCTCCCTGAGCTAAATGTTTTAGTTTTCTGACTCAAATGATTCCACAAGAAAATAGTTTGTATTTTTAACCAAGCTTGCACAAAATGTAATGCTAAATAATGACTATAACTTTGGATCTAATAAGTAACTAATTCAAAACATGCTTAAAGAAATATATTCTAATAAAGATAAAATTATTTATAAAAAGTGTTAAGATCCTAGTGAACTTTTGAACCATGCTCAGGAATCTGTTCACTGCCTGGCAGACAGACTCTCTGTGTAAAGAGATTCTAGGCTGTTTCTGTCAAATCCTCCCTAAGAATTAATATAAGTTCAGAGTCAGATTCAGTTGTTTTAGTTTGGATCTTTATCTAAATTTATCTTAAAGTAAAGATTAGCCTGTGTGCTATTGTGCTACTTTAAATTCAATTTCAACAGTAGCTAAAGCTAAAGCTAACTGGTACAGGTAGGACTCACCTGAGGCTCTGCGCTCCAGTCTGCTCCCTCCTCCTCCTCCTCCGGTCTTTCTTCCTCTTCCTCTTCCTCCTCCTCTTCCTCTTCCTCCTCCTCTCCTCCTCCTCCTCCTCCTCTTCCTCCTCCTCCTCCTCCTCCTCCTCCTCCTCTTCCTCTTCCTCCTCCTCCTCCTCCTCCTCCTCCTCTTCCTCTTCCTCTTCCTCCTCCTCCTCCTCCTCCTCCTCCTCCTCCTCCTCTTCCTCCTCTCCTCCTCCTCCTCCTCCTCCTCCTCCTCCTCCCTCTTCCTCCTCCTCTTCCTCCTCCTCCTCCTCCTCCTCCTCCTCCTGCAGGAGGCTCCTGCAGCTCCTCAGGCTCCATCTTCTGCCAACTTATTTCAAATAAAGCGAAACAAAAAAACGCTCAGCTGACGAAGCCGCTGGTTCGCCGTTGCCATAGCAACGTGTTTGAGACGGTGCGTTCAAGGACAAACTGTTCAAAAAGCTGAACACGTGGGATAAAAACGTTACATATAAAATACATTCTTAAAATGTTCCACATGTGCGTCACAGTGACGTGCGGTCAGGCTCTGACGTCATCAGGCCTGCTGCATGGCATTGTTTACATATAGACATTTCGCGCATGCGGACAAACATGAAGAGCGAAGACTTTTTTTTATTAATTACTTAACAATTATACAAATATATACAATCAGGCTTCAGGCAACATATAACTAAAAGATAATAACAAAATAAAGAAGTGAAATAAATCAAATCATTCAGACATCAGAGATTACTGAACAAAAACAAAACAGCGAAAAGAGAAAAAAGAATTTATTTTAGTTGTCAAATAAAGTCAGGTCGTTATGAGCGTCCAAAAGTTTCATTCCCTGCTTGTTTTCCATCAGTTTTAAGGTTCTGAAGCGTTTTTCCATCAGAAGGTTTTAAAGGCTGAACAGTTTGGTTTTCTATTTACAGAGTGATGAAGAATTGGCGAGGATCAGCAGATTGTTCAGAACCAGGCCGGGTTTTGTCTTTGTGGGTCCAAATATTACATCCTCTGTTTTTAAGGGATGATGGAGGGAAAGTTAGTTGAGATCCAGTCCTGAAAGGTTCTCCAAAATGATGCAGTTTGCACACAATAGAAAAAAGATGATCTGTTGTTTCAATGTCAGTGTTACAAAGGTACAAATGTTCATGTCGAAGTTAAATCTTTGTCTTAAAAGTTTCCTGGATGGAAAAATGTTGTTGAGAATTTTAAAATGAACTTCTTCAGCTTTAGGGCTCAGAGGATATTTAAGGTAATCAGTTCTCCACTTATTAACCTCAAAATCAGAAGATAAATTTAAAATGGAGTTTTTATTTGGTCGGACAGGAAATATAATATTAGTTAGATGCTGACGCATCCGTTTGTTAGAATGACTTTTGTCATTAAATCCAAACAGCTGAAGAGCTGGAAACTGAAGGTCAGCTGATTAATGTTTATATCTGACTGCAGAGGGGATGGAGTTTAATACCATATGAAACTGAGTGTGTGAGCAAACCAAGTTATACAATAAGCAAAATTCATCATAAGACAACCAATCTCCACTGTCATTAAGAAAATGTCTTATGGACCAAATACCTTTTTCCATCCAGTGATCCAAATAGAGATTTATTTCTGTCTATTGTTCAGTTGGGGGTTTGCTGAGGAGTAAAGCTGTTCATGTTCAGAAGTTTAAACCTTAACTTAACAGGAAGTCTGTTGACATCAAAGTCACATCTAAGAACAAAATCCATGCATCCTATTTTTTTAAACAAACCTTGGGGAAACAAAACCAGACACTGATTCCATTCATTAAAAGATTTTAACCAATTTACCTTTAAGACAGCGTTTAAACATTTAAAGTCTATGGCTTGTAAACCACCATCTTTAAAGTCTTGAACCATATTTGCTTTCTTTAACTAGTGGACTCGATTTTTCCAGCTGAAACTAAAGTTCAGCTGATTTATAGCTTTAATGTATTTGTTAGGTATGGCCATAGAATAATCTGGGTAAATGCACCGGCTCAGCGACTCCACTTTGGTTAAATAGGTTCTCCCAACAGGGTCAGATCTCTCTGCAGACATCGATTTAACTGTGTTTTATTCTCTATTAACGGTTTCATTGAGTTTAACATCTTTAGTCATTAAAATACCAAGATATTTAACTGAAGATTTAATGGGAATATTATAAGCTTCATCAGATCAGAGTCATGAATCGCATCAGTTCACACTTCTGCAGATTTGAGGTTAATCCTGATGCTTTGGAGAAAATATTAATTAACTGGAGTACTTTAGGGGTTTGGTCTGGATTCTTCAATATCATGTGGTGTCATCAGCTAGTTGACTAATTATGATTTGGTCATCTAAAACTTTCAGTTTCGGTATATTGGAGTTTTTATGAAAATACTCATCACTTCAACAGCCAAGATGAAGAGAACGGGGAAATAATGAATGGAGAGACGTGGAGACGCACCGTGTGGCAGTGCAACTGAGCTCCTGGTATAAGCTTTTTATTATACTACAGAAACGTGTAAAACCTTGAAAATAAACTGATGTTCCAACACATCAAAGGCTTGTAGAAGTCTGGTGCAGTAAATCCTGCACCAGTCTGATGTTATCATGTCTCGATCTTTTGTTTCAGAAAGAACATCCTTAGGACCCGTCTTTAATCTGTTTGTATAGATATATAGATATAGAACAGTTTAACTATGACAAGCAACTTAAGAGATAAAAATCAATATTAAAATGAAGAACTGTGCTGACTTTTGTTTAACCCTATAATGGGAGGATGTAATAAACAGAATAATCTGTAGTCTCAGAAGGGAGATGAAGCTTTGATCACTGCGATGTGACCTCTGTAAAAGGTCACCTGACCCTGGGATCTGGTCTTGGTGATCTTAGGCCGCAGTTCTTCTCCTGCCAATCGGTCTTCCTTCATAAACTCTGGAGCAAAACGCAGACCTTGTTCTTTGCACACCAGAGCAAAAAGACTTTACTTTCACATACTATCCATAGCTGCGCTGCCACGGTAGAAAAACCCCATCAATTCATTGAAACTTGGACATATAGATATTCATTTAGTGCAGCACAGCATGGAAGCTCAACTCAAACCACCTTGCATCGGACAAGCTACACCGAGACTCGTGTCGTGCCGCTTCGCCTGTTCACTGTGTGGTTAGCTCCAAGGCTAGCTCCAAGGTTAGCTTCATTAGCTTCATGGCTAGCTCCAAGGTTAGCTTCATGGCTAGCTCCACGGTTAGCTTCATTAGCTTCATGGCTAGCTCCACGGTTAGCTTCATGGTTAACTCCATGGTTATCTCCAAGGCTAGCTCGCTGTTGCTGTCTCTTCCTCTGCAGTGTGGAGTCTGTGTGTGGGATCATGAGCGCCCCCTGCCATTCGGCCAGAGAACTGCCTGCCTCACCTCCAGTCTGTTCCCTGGTTTCTGATCCAGAGCTGAGCACGAAACACGTTGCACACACAGTTGGTGGCAAACAAACACTGGATATTACATATACGAGCTAAATGATGGAAAATCAGTTCATACATTAAATGTTTTTTAGCCATTTTATTGTCGACGGTCAGACAGGAAGAACCTGCTGCCATAGACTGGCAGCCAGTGCAGGTAGTGAGACGGTGATCCGTCCAGGTGAGGCTCGGCTCACTGCTAACTCACCTTCCCAACATTTGAACGGAAAAATGCGAAAATCCAGCGACTTTGAAGAAAAAAAATAACCTAAATTCATTAAGCTAAATGAAAAAAACCTGTTCACGGTACAAAACACAGAATGAAAGTAGCAATATAAATCATCTTCCTAGTCTCACCTCCATGATGAGGTGAGACTGCCTCACCGGCCTCCCTGACCGCACGTCACTGGTGTGTCATATATTTTTTATACATTTTATTGTATATTTGTATATATGTGTTTATATTTTTGCTTTCTACAGGTTCTTCCGGCCTTCAGCTCTTCCTCCTCCTCTTCCTCCCTCCGGGAACTGGAACTCCTCGACTTGACGGAGAAATGTTTGACCCAATGGGAACGCTTCAACATGGTCAGGTGACAGGAACTGACCAATCACAGCTCTAAGCACAGCTGCGCTAAGTGCACAGCAGGACACTACAGAGTCCGACTGACCATGAAGGCACGCCACCAGTCAGATGATTCAGGAGTTTATTAGGCAGCAGCAGAAGAGAGGCTCTGCGGGTCACCAGGTGTTTGGGGTCCGGATGCTTTTCAGCCTGGAACCGGGTCAAAGACAGGCCTGGTTAGGACAAGATGATTTGACCCGACAGAACCCTGAAGCTCTCTGTGACCTCTGACCTTCTCAGAAGGTCGCCTGTGGACGGCTGAATGCTTTCGCCGTCCTCAGAGCTGCTGGACTCCTCCTCCCGACTCTTCTTCTGCTGCTTCGCCTTGTGCTTCCTGTGTTTCTTCTTCTGCAGAAACAGAGAGAGAAGCTGAGGGCGGGGCCAGCAGGAGCCCACGCTCCTCTTCTTCATCTTCATCTTCCTCTACCTTCTTCTCCTTCCGGTGTTTCTGCTGCTTTTTTTTCTGCTTCTTCTCTTCTTTGCTCCTCCGGCTGCTCCTCTGGTAGGCGGTGGTGGCGCCTCCTGTGGCTGAACAGGAGAACAACAGGCAGACATTTTAAAGGGACAGTGTTCTGTTTTCCAGCACATAGTTCCACTTTATAACACAACTATTTACTGTCAGTTATTATTTAAAAATTGTCATGTATCAAATGTTATTTCCTGTTTTAACATTTTGAAATTGGGCCTCTGTTTCTTTAAGAAGCCCCTGCTCTTTCTGAAGCGCCGCCTCCAGGAAGTCATCCCAGCATGGCTCCGTTATGAACCCTGTAACGTTCGTACTTACCAGTGTTGCTCTGAGCAGCAACTGCTATCATGTGCTCAGCTGGTTGCTAATTGCTGCTGTCTAGTCTGAAGGAGCTGAGTGGGGGAGGAGCTGCACCTTGAAGGTTGCCAAGGAGATTAAATGATTTCTCACCATCAGCTGCTGAAGGAGGTGGCAGCTTGGGTCCAAACTCCTCCTCTGCCTCCCGGCTTGGCGTCTGGGCGGAAGAGGAGCTGAGAGCCAGAGGCATGCTGGGAAAATCCACAGAGGATGAGAGGACAGGACCTGCCAGGCGGCTGGAGGAGGAAGAGGAGACGATGCCAAACAGCTTCACTGGTTCTTCGTCTCCCTTTGCCTCCTCCTCTTCATCACCGTCGTCCTCTGATGAAGAGGAGGACTTGTCCTCGGAGGACGTGATGAAGATGGCTCTGAACAGATCCATGGGCGGCCGCTCTTCCTCCTCCCCCTCCTCCTCGGCAGTGTGTGGCTCTGCTGGCGCCCCCTGCAGGAGAACAGAGGTTAGGGTCCAGAAGCAGAACCGGAACCAGAAGCAGAAGCAGTCGGACCTGAGGAGGAGACGGGCGGTGGTCTGGCGTCGGCCCAGTGGGTTCGGAACTGGCCTGGTTCTGGATGCGGCCCGTCTTCTTGGAGACGTCCCACCTGGACTTCTTCTCCTCCAGGGGCTTTGGAGGAGCTGCAGAGCCACAACAGGACAAAGTGTCAGCACCCTGTAAACTTGGACCCGGTCCACAATTCTGATCAGGTTTCTGTTACGGGTCATTTCACTATGAAATATCTGAAAAGTGTGGCAGGGAGCTGTTTTCAGCCTCCTCAAAGCAAACGTGACAGAGCAGATCTGCTTGGCAGCATCACGCTGTGGGAAAACGGACTCAAAAACCTGAGACTGGGGTCAAAGGTCAGGACGAGCAATCATGGATACGATGGGAGGGATCAAATTGGAGCGGCCGAGTCAAAGTCCGGACATAACTGATGCTACAGCTGAAACCGGTTCTGCTGGTTCTGATCCTGCCACACTACATCACAAAAAACCGTCTGAGGCTTCCAGACGAATCAGCGCCGCCTTCGGATCCAGAACCGGCTCTGAGGCATCAGAGATCCGGTTCCGGACCGGCTGAACTCACCTGCCACCTCCTGGCGCTCTGAGACCGTCAGGAAGTCAAAGACGGAAAACTTGTCCCTTTTGACCTTCGGCAGCCCGACCAGCGCTGACCTGGGACCAATCAGAGTCAGAGCTCAGTTCCTGTCCGGTCCGGGTCCGGTTCGGTTCCGGTGCCGCTCCAAGTCTTACCCGGGATACGGGTCAGGCACGTTAAACCTCTTGCACAGCAGCCGGTCCGGATGCCACTCCAGAGTCTCTCTGGTCAGCTTCCCAAATGTCCTGCTGGCCGCCTGCTGGGCGCCGCCCTGGCAACCAGACCGAGCGGTGAGGAGGAGGCGAGGAAGAGGAGGTGAGGAAGAGCGGCGCCCTACCTGCTGGTCGCAGCCGGCGTCCTCGGCGTTCTCGGCCTCGGCGTTCCCGTCCCGGCGTCCTCGGCGTCCGCTGCTGGGCGCGGGTGAAGCGGGATGACAGCGAGGAAGAAGACGGCCGGTACAAGATGGAGGCCCTGAGGAACTCCTCGCGCTCGCGGCCGCGCTCCCACTCTGTCATGGCCGGGTCCAGACTCTGCTCCAGGGCTCCTGCGGGACACGGGGACCCGGGTCATTCCGACTCAGAACCACCAGAACCTGCTGGGTGACTCGGGTCCACAGGTTCCTCAGCAGGCGGAACCTGTGGAGCCGCTCGGCTCCGACGTCACTTCCTCCTACCTGCGTCGCCCTGCTGCAGGCTGCTCAGGTAGCGCTCGTAGCGCGCCTGCTTCCCGGAATTTTCTCAAACGGCTTGAAGCTCTGTGAGGAAGAGAAGGAGGAAGAGGAGGAGCCTCTCCAGGCCGCCAGCGCCTCCTGCTGGAGGCCGGAGAGGGGCGGAGCCGGGCCGGGGGGCGCTGCCTGGGGGGGCCTCTGGGCGGCGGCGGTCCGGAGGCTGAGCAGGCGCTGGCGGTCCTCGGGTCGCAGCAGGTCCATGACAGAACCAGTCGCAGAACCAGAACCTGTTCAGAGACAGGAGGTTTACCAATCATCACCCTCATCGGGTGATGTCATCACCCTGACTGAGTGACCTGGCACATATTGTAGTGAAAAATCTTACAATGACTACATGATTATGAGCGAATGAATGCATTAGTGCAGTGATCTGTTCATGCCATCGTCTCACTGCTCTGAGACCCAGCAGATTAAACTCTGCATGAGTTTCATCGACTGCATTCGGTCAGCAGAGGCTTCGCATTAATACTGATCAGAATATGTTGCTTCTCTGCTTCTTTGGCTTGTGAAAGTTTTTCTTCCACTCTTTGTTAAAAAAAAATTCCACAACAAGATGTAGAAAGGAAGAATTCACACCTTGCTGGGTTTACAATGTTACTCATTTTATTGAACATTTCTGCATTTCTGTTTTCAGTTTATAGTAAAAGTCTCTAAGGCTTTTAGGTTTTAATGTTTTTATTCATTAGAACTTTTATTTGCTCTCAGTTCAGCTGATGTGGCCTGGTCCTGTGCTGCCCCCTGCTGGTTTACAGGAGCACTGTGCGGCTCACCTTGCAGGCGTCCTCTCCCAGCAGCGCCCCCCTCTGGCCAGAGTCCAGCTGGTGGCGGCTGTCCTGCTGCGCCTCCTCCTTCACCATGTGACCCCTGGAGCTCCTGAGGCCTCAGCCAGCGCAGTGCTGACCCCACACAGCCTGGACACGTCCACTGGAGGACGGAAGAAATGGACGGGACGGTAATCTCTGGGGAGGTTTGGTGGAGGGAAGACCTGCGGAGGGACAGAGGAGTCAGGAGGAGTTTCTCCACCAAGAGACGGTGTGCAGGCTGACCGTTTTGCAGCAGAGGCTTCTGGGGCCAGAGTGAACCCGTCCAGGATCTTCCCCAGATACGCTGCGTCTCTGGATCGGTCTGTCAACAGAGTGAGACACAGCAGCAGCCATTTATATCACTGCTTGATAACGTTTATCAGGTATGTGTGGCACTGTTTACTCTTTGTGGCGCTGGAACCCGTGGCGAGGACCCGGGCCTTCCTCTACACGGGCCGTGTTTAAACCCTGCGCCACCACAGCACCTCCATTGATTGCATCAATTATCACAATAAACTTCTTGTAATATTTGGATTCATTGTTGTCACAATGAATTCGGATTGATGCTATCTAGAATCTGTCCTTCTCATTAGATTGTGGCTTTTTCTCCATCTATAAATGTTAACATATTAAATGTTGTGAGTATGTCTGAAAAACTCTTCATGCCTGGAGTCCTATGAGCAGCAGCTGGCAGATCAGGGTTCAGATCCAGATCACAGCCAATCTATACTCATCGTCTACATTCCTGTCACCCAGATGCTGCATTCACTGACAAACAGGTCGCTTTCTCTGGCTAGAACCGAAAAAGCTTCAGCTCAACATTCCTTCTGTCTTCCTGTCCCCTCACCTGTCTCCATTCCCTCACCTGTCCTCCATTCCCCTCACCTGTCCTCCATTCCCCTCACCTGTCCTCCATTCCCCTCACCTGTCCTCCATTACCCTCACCTGTCCTCCATTCCCCTCACCTGTCCTCCATTACCCTCACCTGTCCTCCATTCCCTCACCTGTCCTCAGGTCCCCTCACCTGTCCTCCATTACCCTCACCTGTCCTCCATTCCCCTCACCTGTCCTCCATTCCCCTCACCTGTTCTCAGGTCCCCTCACCTGTCCTCCATTACCCTCACCTGTCCTCCATTACCCTCACCTGTCCTCTGGTCCCCTCACCTGTCCTCTGGTCCACTCACCTGTCCTCCAGGTGTACTGCTGCGGAGCTGTCCAGCCGTAAAGGCCGTCTCCAGGCTCCTCATCTCTCAGCACGTGTCGTATCTGGACATGGAGTCTCTGTGATAGACGTCTTCATCCTCGTCCTCCAGCGCTCCCACACCGAAGGCCTGCGGGTCAAAGGTCAGGTGAACCCAGCCGCGTGTCAACCTGTTAAAGCCTGAGGAGGAATGAAGCCCACCTGCCCGGCGACCCCTCCCCTCCTGGACCTGCCGGGTCGGTCTCCAAACAGCCGGCTCCGGGTCTCGGACTGGGGCCGGAACAGGTGGACGTGCTGGTCCTCGTCCCGGCCCGGCAGCGCCAGGCCCGGGTCCAGACCGCTGTAACCCAAGCCCTGCAGCCCCAACCGCAGCTGAAGTCAACCGGAGTCACATCCTTAGGGGCAAAGGTCACGTTCTCTGGAGCAAACTCCTCGTCGTCCTCCTGAGCAGAGACAGACCAGGAAGTGAACAGGCTGGAGGAAAAACAGAGGAAGGACAGGAACTCCAGAACCTCCAGAACCTCCAGAACCTCCGGAACCTCCATCTGTTTCATTACCTCTGACTCCTCCGAACCAGCAGGGGGGCGCACAGCTGTAGGTTTTACAAACTCCGGCTGTCACTAAGATAAAGAAGACATAAAGACATGAATGGATGGATGATGGATGTTCAGTATAGCTACCAACTGTAGCAGAGTATCTAGTATTATATCAGAACCAGCCGTGGTTGTGATTGGACCTCCATCAGAAACCGTGGGTTGTGTCCACACCTGGCCGCTGGCGCCGGCGTTTCCTCTTCAGGCGCGGCCCGATCCCCTGGCCCTCCTTCCAGCCCATCCTGGTCAGCAGCTCCACGCCGACGGAGGACCTGGAGTAGGACCAGCAATCCTGAGCCGTGAACGCGCCTGGCTCCGCGGGGCGCGGCTGCAGCCAGAAGGGGGCGGCGCCTACCTGGCCGGAGCGATGAGTTCTTCCAGCAGCGAGTCCCCAGGGATCAGCGCCACCTGAGCGCCCACGGCCTTCGCCTTCTCTGCAGCCGGGTCTCTGCGGCTGGACGAGAACTCCTGGCTGGTGGTGATCTCTCTGGGGGCGATGCCGTGCTCACCGAAGTCCTGCCGACAGACAGACACAGAGACACAGACAGACGCAGAGACACAGACAGACACAGAGACATAGACAGACGCAGAGACACAGACAGACGCAGAGACACAGACACAGACAGACGCAGAGACATAGACAGACGCAGAGACACAGACAGACAGAGACACAGACAGACGCAGAGACACAGACAGACGCAGAGACACAGACAGACAGAGAGACACAGACAGACAGAGACACAGACGCAGAGACACAGACAGACAGAGACACAGACACAGAGACACAGACAGACGCAGAGACACAGACAGACGCAGAGACACAGACAGACGCAGAGACACAGACAGACGCAGAGACATAGACAGACGCAGAGACACAGACAGACGCAGAGACACAGACAGACGCAGAGACACAGACAGACGCAGAGACACAGACAGACGCAGAGACACAGACAGACGCAGAGACACAGACAGACGCAGAGACACAGACAGACGCAGAGATACAGACAGACAGAGACACAGACACAGAGACACAGACAGACGCAGAGACACAGACAGACGCAGAGACACAGACAGACGCAGAGACACAGACAGACAGCAGAGACACAGACAGACGCAGAGACACAGACAGACGCAGAGATACAGACAGACAGAGACACAGACACAGAGACACAGGACAGACGCAGAGATACAGACAGACGCAGAGACACAGACAGACGCAGAGACACAGACAGACGCAGAGACACAGACAGACAGAGACACAGACAGACGCAGAGACACAGACAGACGCAGAGACACAGACAGACGCAGAGACACAGACAGACAGAGACACAGACAGACACAGAGACACAGACAGACGCAGAGACACAGACAGACAGAGACACAGACGCAGAGACACAGACAGACAGAGACACACGCAGAGACACAGACAGACGCAGAGACACAGACAGACAGAGACACAGAGACACAGACAGACGCAGAGACACAGACACAGAGACACAGACAGACGCAGAGACACAGACAGACGCAGAGACACAGAGACACAGACAGACAGAGACACAGAGACACAGACAGACAGAGACACAGAGACACAGACAGACAGAGACACACACGCAGAGACACAGACAGACGCAGAGACACAGACAGACGCAGAGACACAGAGACACAGACAGACAGAGACACAGAGACACAGACAGACAGAGACACACGCAGAGACACAGACAGACGCAGAGACACAGACAGACAGAGACACACACGCAGAGACACAGACAGACGCAGAGACACAGACAGACACAGAGACACAGACAGACAGAGACACACACGCAGAGACACAGACAGACGCAGAGACACAGACAGACAGAGACACAGACAGACAGAGACACAGACAGACGCAGAGACACAGACAGACGCAGAGACACAGACAGACGCAGAGACACAGACAGACGCAGAGACACAGACAGACGCAGAGACACAGACAGACGCAGAGACACAGACACAGAGACACAGACAGACACAGACAGACGCAGAGACACAGACAGACGCAGAGACACAGACAGACGCAGAGACACAGACAGACAGAGACACAGACAGACGCAGAGACACAGACAGACAGAGACACAGACAGACAGAGACACAGACAGACAGAGACACAGACAGACGCAGAGACACAGACAGACAGAGACACAGACAGACAGAGACACAGACAGACAGAGAGACACAGACAGACGCAGAGACACAGACAGACGCAGAGACACAGACAGACAGAGACACAGACAGACGCAGAGACACAGACAGACAGAGACACAGACAGACAGAGACACAGACAGACACAGAGACACAGACAGACAGAGACACAGACAGACAGAGACACAGACGCAGAGACACAGACAGACGCAGAGACACAGACAGACAGAGACACAGACAGACAGAGACACAGACAGACAGAGACCAGACAGACAGAGACACACACGCAGAGACACAGACAGACGCAGAGACACAGACAGACAGAGACACAGACAGACAGAGACACAGACACAGAGACACAGACAGACACAGAGACACAGACAGACAGAGACACAGACGCAGAGACAGACAGACGACGCAGAGACACAGACAGACAGAGACACAGACAGACAGAGACACAGACAGACAGAGACACAGACGCAGAGACACAGACAGACAGAGACACACACGCAGAGACACAGACAGACAGAGACACAGACGCAGAGACACAGACAGACACAGAGACACAGACAGACGCAGAGACACAGACAGACACAGAGACATAGACAGACACAGAGACACAGACAGACAGAGACACAGACGCAGAGACACAGACAGACGCAGAGACACAGACAGACGCAGAGACACAGACAGACGGAGACACAGACGCAGAGACACAGACAGACACCAAATGAGAAGACTTTTTTATTACAGTAAAACAGTAGTGTGCAAGTCTCATTATGACATCTGATAGCTCATTAAATCCTGACCCAGTCTGTCCCATTGACCCAGTCTGTCTCCAGTCTGTCCCAGTTGACCCAGTCTGCAATGTTCCCTCTAATTTTTCATGTGTCTGGGCGTACACACAAGCTTCCTGGGCACACTGAGGACCACTGTGAGCATCATCAGTGTACACGGCGTGGCCACACACAAGTATCATAAATCTGGGATCATAGAAAGTTGCATGGCTTATTAAAAAAAATCAAATTACATCAGCAATTTTCATTCGTTTGATTTTAATTTAAGTGATTTGCTCAATTAAATAAAAAAAAAGAAAAGAAAACATTGCTGTTCATGAGATGCATGCTATAAGTAAGAGTCCTGCTTCAGCCAGGGTGAGAAATGAGACATTACACCTTTCAGACATAAATGTTTGTTCATATTAAAACATTCACATTTTGCACAATGAAATGATTTCTGTAGCTTGTGATGCAGTATAAATTCTTGTAAAATATTTAATTACAGTTTTTTCACGTCTGCCCTCTCACTTCTCCAGTGGTTGTACACTTAGCCCAGGTTGATGGTCAGTCTGCTTCTTGCTTTATGTTCTTGAATTCAGCATATTGACTGTTAATGGCCTCCATAATCTGTGGGTGGAGGAGAATGGCCTCATACTTCTTTGCCAGTGTACAAATGTCTGCTTATCCATAGTCAAAAGTCTGAACTCAACATTTCAGTATCAAATGCAGACCATTCCTTTCATTTGATTTGATTCCATTTGGTCTTAGAAGAAGTGCATTTCTTTTTTTTTACTGTGGCTTGGTGAGTGGATGTCCCACTAGACATGATAAGGTGATGGCTTTCACGTTTCTTAACTCTACCGCACTATTCTCACCTGCACGGCCATATGACCAAGGCACGTAACCCACGTAGCGAAAGTGAACCGTATCGTATCATTGGCTGGATTCCTGTCACTCACTGAGTTCGATCGCAAAAGTAGTACGGAAAAAAATTATGGTCCATAGTCAAAACTGATGTCTGAGCTCAATGTCCACTTTACGTTGGACTTTATTTTATGCGCTACATAGATTTTCTTGTGCGCTGAGAATATGTGAGCAGTGCGCAGGCGCAGCTTAGAGGGAACATTGCCAGTCGTCTCCAGTCTGTCCCAGTTGACCCAGTCTGTCTCCCAGTTGACCCAGTCTGTCCCAGTTGACCCAGTCTGTCCCAGTTGACCCAGTCTGTCTCCAGTCTGTCCCAGTTGACCCAGTCTGTCTCCCAGTTGACCCAGTCTGTCTCCAGTCTGTCCCAGTTGACCCAGTCTGTCCCAGTTGACCCAGTCTGTCTCCAGTCTGTCCCAGTTGACCCAGTCTGTCTCCCAGTTGACCCAGTCTGTCTCCAGTCTGTCCCAGTTGACCCAGTCTGTCTCCCAGTTGACCCAGTCTGTCTCCCAGTTGACCCAGTCTGTCCCAGTTGACCCAGTCTGTCTCCCAGTCTGTCTCCAGTCTGTCTCCCAGTCTGTCTCCAGTCTGTCTCCCAGTCTGTCTCCAGTCTGTCTCCCAGTAGACTGGAGGCGGTCTAAGGAACACCTTGGCGGTTTACCTCCTCATCCATGAAGTCCTCAGGTGTGGCATGGTGCTTTTCAGCTTTCTGTTGCCGTGACGACACAAAGGTCGAAGGGTCCATCCTAAGTTTAAGACACGATCAGGAACCTCTAGCCTCCATCAGAGCCATAGTGTCTTGGTTTTCATCATTACTTTGAAATTATTTGCAACACAAATACTGAAGAGCAAAGCATGAAATATTATTCATTTGATGTTTACATAGAGGAGCCATGAACTTGGTCACAATATGTTTCCTCTGTTTATGTTCTTATTTTCTGTTCATTCAAATGAACCCAAAGATGTGAGCGGTTCTACCAGAACGGACTTCTGACCTTCCTTGGATCCGACCGTGTTGAAGTATCCTGCTGAAAAGCCTCCAGTGAACGCCCCGTGGAACCGCTGGTACCGGCCCCTCTCGTCCTTCACCGTCTGCTCGTGCAGCGGCACCGGCTTCTTCAGCGGCTCGTCTGGAAACGCAGGCCGGGGTTAGCAGAACAGTTCTGATCCAGACCAGCTGGAACCTCAGCAGCATGGCAGAAGGCGATTCTGCTGGAGGTTCAGGACGTAGTTCCAGTGGAACCAGCGCCCAGTTTTGAGCAAAAATAACATTAATATCATAAATAAAATTAACTAATGAACCCTCTATGGGTCAGGTAGACCTATTTATATGGCCATATCAACGTGTCTTAAAAGCATTTTAAAATGTTAACAAAGCTACAGCTGTCCTGACATAGTAACTGACAGGAAGTTCATAAAAGTTGAGAAGGTTCAATAAGCTGACAAACCATGCTTTAAGCTGCTGGTTAAAGGACAGACAGCAGGTGGCGCTACTGCTAATGTTCACAGGTTGTGTTCCAGCTCCTACAACCTTTAATTGATCAAACGTTCTGGTGGAAGGAAGATTTTCTAAATTGAACCCACGGCGCCCCCTGCCAGAGTTTCCTGCTAGAGCTTGGAAATAAATTCAGGAGTTTCTTTTTTAAATGAGAAATTTACAATTTAAACGAGTTAAAACTTCCCATGAGATTTGTATTTCAGTATAACCAAAATATCTTGTATTTTTAATAAGAAAGGTCATAAGAGGAAAACAGCAACACTTTTCTGACACCGTTAGTGTGACAACTTTAGAAAATGTGCTTTTATATTTTATTATATCGTTTGAAATTTCACCAAATCCTGATTAACACTGTAGGATCCTATTGATGTTCTATCTTGAACAGAAAGGGTGAAGGAGGTGCGATTGAACAGGTGTTCTGTTCATCTGTGCTACTCGTCAATCCCTCCTACCTGTTGAAGTTTTGTTTCATGTGTTTTATTTCATTGCAGATTACAGTCAGCTTTATTTGATTTATTTTATGCCAGGCTTTCATTAAGCTGCTGGATTACTTCATGTTTTTACTTTACATGACAGGCAGCTTATAAATGGCTTCAGTTTGCCGTCTGCAAAGTCATTACTACTGTTAACAAGTCATTGTTTTGCAGTTAATCAGGACAAAATATGTTGTTGTTTGGGCTATTTTAGTTTTAAAATGTTAAACTATAATTTTAAAATATTTTAGTTTTTATTATTTAACTTTGCTAAATAGATGTTAGTGTCTATGTGGGACTGAAGCTTTAATAGCCTGTAATATTAGTGTATATTAATCATATCCCATCATTTCAGTGACCTGTGCAGTTCGGTGACACGTCGTGGCTGCATTTAATAAAGTCTGTCATATGACGGAAGACAGACTTTATTAAACACTTACAACAGCAAAGAAGAGTTGATCTGTATTCAAAAACATAAGCAAGAAAGGCTTAGCCTGGCGGTGGGGCCAGTAAAATATGGCGGGCCGCCATGTCTAAAATACACTGGGCATGTACATTAGGATGGTTTGGCAGCACTAAGACCCTCTTCCTCACTCTGATTGGTTGTTTTTGACCCGGAGCGGTCCACTTCTGCGAATGATAATCGCAGGACTGGGAGGAGGTGGAGCAGCCTGATTATGATATATTGTCACGACATGGTGACAAGTTTAACAAATGTCTTAAATAATTGCATAAAAGTTACATACTTCAATCTGAACCACATTGACTAGTTCTGACCCAAACCTGGACCGGATCTGTGGCGAGATGAGACTCAACCAAGTTCATGATTTAGTCTGAAGCTTCAGACGTTAATCTGAAGACATTTTCATTCCGAAGCAGGAGAACCAGCTCTGGGTTGGAATCTCGGCTCTGTCTGGTTTAGCTAGCAGCCTGTTAGCTTAGCCGCCATAAGTATCACTTCCTCCTGTTCTTCCGGTCAGCCAACACCTGCAGGAGTTCGTGGAGGGGCAAACATGTGACGGAGCCGCTGACCCGAACCGAACCTCACCTTCTTCCAGAGGTTCCAGCGGAGTTCCGAAGCTAACAAAGTCCTCCTCGCTGTCCGCCGCCATGTTTGCACACAACTACGGCCTCCGCAGAGGGACAAACTTCACAGAGCAACGCGTCAAAACAGCGGTAGGAGAAACCAGAGTTCAATTCATAACAATCATTTGGAAATAATCTTCTCTTCCCTTGGAGTCTCATGTAATCTGGTTTGTCAGTGAAATGTTTGTATTTGCAGCGAATTAACACATTTTGTTTGTTTGTTTAAATTCTCACTTTTTTATCAGCATAAAATGTTGGCATTTAACGGCTTGTTCAAGCATCACTAAGTCTCCCAGCCCATATGAGGGATGTATGTGCAACATTACAATTAAATCCTAATTTTTGTACCACTTTGACATGAATAATACCATGAATAATTATAACCAGTGAAAGATACAACATTAGTGATTTCAAACCTTCATCTCAGAGTATAAACAGAAATGCTGACATCATCAAAGACAGACTTCCCTGAAATAACCTACAAATCAAAAAACAAAACACCAACAATGCTGCATCCTGCTCACAGAAACGAGCAGGTGTTGGACTTTGCAACACCTGCTTAAAGTTCCTCCAGAACCTGCTAGGCTGGAGGAACGTTGTGACTTCGGCTCCCTGCAGAGCAGCGGGTGACCAGCAGGTGTCGCTGTCTGATCAGGGAAGCTGCTGGTCTACATCTGCTTGACCTGCGGTTCCGATCACCAGGACGGGCAGAACCGAACACATTCGGAGCGTATGGCTCAGCTCGTTTCCCTTCCAACAGGTCCAAACGGTCTCATTGGAAACAGAACCTTCGGCGGGTCAAAGGTCATCCAACAGTGCAATGTTAAAGTTATCAGCTGCTGCAGAGTTAGCAGGTGTGAATACTTTTCTCTGGATGACATCATCAGCTGATGAAGGAATTTAGCTTCTCCTTTTCTTTGGTTTATTCATGGTTACACCTGATGAACCGGGGTCCAGGTTTGGTACCAGAACCTGGACCCCGGCAGCTGGAACCAGCTTCCTCTGAGGAGACGCAGGGCAGAGCCTACTGGATCTGGTTCTGGTAGCAACACGGCCAAGGTGGTTCTGACTACTGGGGCTAGGTTAGACAAGGGGTCAGAGGTCAGGACTCTGTCTCAGGTTCTGGTTCTGGTACCAGGCTGCTCGGTGAGTTTCCTGCAGAGTGAGGAAGAGGATCTTCTTCTGCAGAGGTTGCAGCGCGGCTGATCCAGATGTCATCATCACACCTGAAATATTCAGCAGACGCTGCGATGCTCCGACTGACGCTGTGATGCGCCCGCAGGTCGCTGCATGACGCAACGCGCTGCAACTGCTGCTGCTCTTCATCACCAGGATGACGAGGAGGAAGACCAGGAGAGCTGCTGCTCCTCACCTGAAACTTTTCATAAATCATTGGAATGAAGTCTGATCAATCTGAGGCTACAGGCCTAAAACCTGCTCCTCTTCATCACAGCCTTCCTCAGTGCAGATGGACCACGGCGTCCCTCAGAACAGCTGGATGTCTGACAGAAAAACCTCGACATGTTAGCATTAGCTACTACTAGCTTGACCTTTGACCCAGGAACAGAGCAGAGCATTTGCTCTTTCATGAACTTGATGAAAATTCTTAATCCAATTAATTGCAGAATTTGTAATTCAAAGTGTTTCTCCTGCTAAATCACTGAATAAACTTAATCCTCCAGTTCTTCACCAAAATGGAACAAAGTTCATCTTTCCAGAATTTGTCTGATCATTCATTCAGCTTCTTTACAATTGTGGACACTAACATTAGCGTTAGCTTCTACATGTTAGCATTGAGGTGCTAACATGTAGAAGCTAACATGTAGTTGCTATTAGCACAACATGAACACATCCATCGTCCAATCAGATCGCTGGAAGCAGAAGTCCTGAACGACCCGCCTGAAGGTCACCTTAGACTTGGCTCTGCTGCTGACCTTTGGGTCCAGGTTAGCTTCTGGTAGGAAATGCTCTCTGTGCGTGACCTCTGACCTCTCACGCTGGAAGCAGAGCTGTGTAAATGTCAGAGGAACAAACGGACCTCTGTGGCGCCGGTCGGCCGCTCCAATCACATGCCAGGCCCAGCAGATTAGAACCGAGCCGGGATAATCACAGCTTTCTGCTCCACCCAGCACAGAATCACAACCAGAGTTCTGGACCAGAACCGCAAAGATCTGGATCAGAACCGCAAAGATCTGGATCAGAACCGCAAAGTTCCGGATCAGAACTGCAGAGTTCTGGATCAGAACCGCAGAGTTCTCCTCTTAGGGAGCAAATGGCTGCTGCCAGAGTTAAAGGTCAAACAGAAGGTCACGCAGAACAACCTGGACCAGCAGGGTCAAAGGTCAGACTGAGCTCGCAATACACCTTCAGCAAAACCAGTTCATGGAAACTTGAGCACCAGAATCCATCCATAATCCATCATCCATCCATCCATCCATCATCCATCCATAATCCATCATCCATCCATCCATCCATCATCCATCCATCCATCATCCATCCATCCATCATCCATCATCCATCCATCATCCATCCATCCATCCATCATCCATCATCCATCCATCCATCCATCCATCATCCATCCATAATCCATCATCCATCATCCATCCATCCATCCATCATCCCATCCATCCATCATCCATCATCCATCCATCATCCATCCATCCATCATCCATCATCCATCCATCCATCCATCATCCATCCATAATCCATCATCCATCCATCCATCCATCATCCATCCATCCATCATCCATCCATCATCCATCCATCCATCATCCATCATCCATCCATCCATCCATCATCCAT
>NW_026562521.1:325000-390000 GCF_027474105.1 Poeciliopsis prolifica
TGCAGATCCAGATCCAGATCCAGATTCAGATCCAGATCCAGATTCAGATTCAGATCCAGATTCAGATCCAGATGCAGATCCAGATACAGATTCAGATCCAGATCCAGATCCAGATTCAGATCCCATTCAGATCCAGATCCAGATTCAGATCCAGATCCAGATCCAGATTCAGATCCAGATCCAGATTCAGATCCAGATCCAGATCCAGATTCAGATCCAGATCCAGATTCAGATCCAGATCCAGATTCAGATCCAGACTCAGATCCAGATCCAGATCCAGATTCAGATTCAGATTCAGATCCAGATCCAGATCCAGATTCAGATCCAGATCCAGATTCAGATCCAGATCCAGATCCAGATTCAGATCCAGACTCAGATCCAGATCCAGATCCAGATTCAGATCCAGATTCAGATCCAGATTCAGATCCAGATCCAGATTCAGATTCAGATCCAGATCCAGATCCAGATTCAGATCCAGATCCAGATCCAGATCCAGATCCAGATTCAGATCCAGATCCAGATCCAGATTCAGATCCAGATCCAGATTCATATCCAGATCCAGATGCAGATCCAGATCCAGATCCAGATTCAGATCCAGATCCAGATTCAGATTCAGATCCAGATTCAGATCCAGATCCAGATCCAGATTCAGATTCAGATCCAGATTCAGATCCAGATCCAGATTCAGATCCAGATTCAGATCCAGATCCAGATCCAGATTCAGATCCAGATCCAGATTCATATCCAGATCCAGATCCAGATGCAGATCCAGATCCAGATCCAGATTCAGATCCAGATCCAGATCCAGATTCAGATTCAGATCCAGATTCAGATCCAGATCCAGATCCAGATTCAGATTCAGATCCAGATTCAGATCCAGATCCAGATCCAGATCCAGATTCATATCCAGATCCAGATCCAGATCCAGATTCAGATCCAGATCCAGATCCAGATTCAGATCCAGATCCAGATTCAGATTCAGATCCAGATCCAGATTCATATCCAGATCCATGCAGATCCAGATTCAGATCCAGATCCAGATCCATCAGATTCAGATCCAGATTCAGATCCAGATCCAGATCCAGATTCAGATCCAGATCCAGATTCATATCCAGATCCAGATGCAGATCCAGATCCAGATCCAGATTCAGATCCAGATCCAGATTCAGATTCAGATCCAGATTCAGATCCAGATCCAGATCCAGATTCAGATTCAGATCCAGATTCAGATCCAGATCCAGATTCAGATCCAGATTCAGATCCAGATCCAGATTCAGATCCAGATCCAGATTCAGATCCAGATCCAGATCCAGATGCAGATCCAGATCCAGATCCAGATTCAGATCCAGATCCAGATCCAGATTCAGATTCAGATCCAGATTCAGATCCAGATCCAGATCCAGATTCAGATTCAGATCCAGATTCAGATCCAGATCCAGATCCAGATTCATATCCAGATCCAGATGCAGATCCAGATTCAGATCCAGATCCAGATCCAGATTCAGATCCAGATCCAGATCCAGATTCAGATCCAGATCCAGATTCATATCCAGATCCAGATTCAGATCCAGATCCAGATTCAGATCCAGATCCAGATTCAATTTCAGCTTCAGCTCCTGCTGGCCACCAGCAGTGTTGCGCCAGGCAGAACCCTGAGGAACGCCGCAGCAACATGCTGGAGGAAGCGCAGACAACAGCCGAGCTTCTTCATCCTGCTGTCAAAATATCAGCAAAGTCAGCAGAGAGAAGCAGAAGTGACTGAAACAGAAAGTCACCAAGGAGCCGGAGCAGAACGGTGTGGATGAGACGGCAGCTTTCTGCTTCCAGATGACAGGAGATGAAGATGAAACGCTGGCGGCCGTCCGGACCTGAGGACGACGGAGTCAGAGACGTTTTCCTGCCTGGTCTGGATCTGTCCCTCCGGTCCTCCGTCTTGTCTCTGCCTCCTCTGCAGGGAGGGAGATGACCTCTGACCCCAGGCGGAGGAGCGACCCCGTGTGTCCCGTTCAGGAGGAAACATCTCCTCGGCTTCTGGAGACTCAGATTTATTTGGCTCCGTTATCGCTGGCAGCAGAGAGACACTCAGAGGTCAAAGGTCTGCGTAACGGATGAGCCAGAAGTGAAGCGGGATGCATTTAAGGTGCCTCTTTATCTGAGCTGTAAATCCCAGCAGACAGCGAAGGCCTCAGCATCGCCTCGCCGGGCGTCGTCATGGCGACCAGATGGAAACCCGCAGGGCAGCGTTCACCTGGAGACGAGCTGCGACCTTTCACCTTTAACCCTGGAAGGTTAAAGGTGAAACTTTTCTTTAGTTTGAAACTAAAGAAATCAAACTAAAGTTGATTTCTTTAGTTTGAAATCAACTCAGATTCATGTTAATAAACACCAAATCATTTCAATTGGAAATATAAAATATGACATCAGCAAATATGCAAAAAGTTAACACTTTCAATTTTCAGAACATTTTATTTTTTATGGTTCTGATGTTCAGGTTTTATATTATTTCTATTCTGAACATATTTCATTATGTTTCATAATAGATTTTCTTATTTCACATACTTTCTGCATTGGGTTTCAGTTTTAATATATTTTTATATTTGACTTTAATTTTTGCTAGATGAGTCTCTGTCAGATTAAAATCAGCTTTGGATCATAAAAACCTTTCATCAGGAATTTTCTGTGATTTCATTGACCGTAAGAAAAAAATCAATAACAGAAATAAAGAATTTCAAAAGTCCATCGTGCAATTAATTCATAAAACGTTCAAATTCAAAAAATATTTTATTGATCCCAAAACTTTGAAATCAACTCTGGTTCCCCTGAGAGCCGCATCTTCTGGGGCCCCACCCAATGGTTCTCAATGGTTCCCAATGGTTCTCAGTGGTTCCCAATGGTTCTCAGTGGTTCTCAGTGGAAGAAGTTTTCAAATTTCCATGGAGAAGTTTTAGTTCTCCTCCAGATGATGATCTGTCTGTCCCTCTGATGCAGCTTTCGACCCACTCTGGACAACATTGGCTCTTCATTCACCACTTCATCTGGATGTTCTGACTGAACCACCGTGTTTTATATCTTTCACAGTTCAGCACTCCTTCTTTATACTGCATGTTCTCTTTGCAGAGGGAATCCACTTGTTTCTCCAAGTCTATTATTTTGTTTTTGCAATCTTTTAGTTGAGCTGAACCGACTTAGCAATAGCCGCTAGCATAGCACTGTGCTGCTTCATTAGCATGCCATGCGGTCATTTACTTTCTGTCCTGAGGAACTTATAGCGCTTCATAAACCTGTTGCTGTTCTTCATACTTCATTATTAGTACTAATATTTCAGATATTTACAAGAAGTTTAATTCATAAATTGACTTAGAATCAGGACTTCAGACAAACATGACTACCCTGTGGTAAGATTTCCCTCCGCCTCCCCCATAGTTCAACTACACCTCACTGCAGCTAACAGGAAGGGCGACGGACCGCTGTCAGTCTCAGACCTTATATGGAAACAGGACCATTCCACTCCGGAAGTCAAGGGGGCGCTATTTCCTAGATTATCCATGTCTCCCGTTTCTGATGAAATCTGATATATTTTCACCTTTAAGAAGGATTTTCACTCTCAGTATTTGAACTTCTCTCTTTATTTACTTTATCTCACAGTTTTAGATTCTGTAGCTTCCTGTGTTCTTCTAAATTTGAAACAGATACAAGCCAAAATTCACAGTTTTGTTTTTACGCTGCCATGTATATTATTCTGAGAGACTTTTTGTTGGTAGAGTCTAATATATAGGAACAAATAAGATGAAACTATTTAGTCTATCAACATGGAAATTTTCCTTTGACTCTAAAACAATAAATCCTATTCATAGAATCACATTATCAATAATTTGTGAATATAGTAAAACACTCAGCAAGCTGGAGGTAAATGTTATCATTTAGCTGGTAAAGAATAATTATTGCCCTGTCAATAAATGATTTCTAATAGATTGTTATTACCAGAGGAAAACAGAGACGGCTTCATGAGGTCAGAGGTCAAACTGATGAAGAAAGAGGATGGATGCTCTCTGCTAAAATATTCCTGCATCTTCCATCATCTTTCAGCAAACAGTTGAGATAAAGTTGGTTCTGGTTTCACCACCATTTACCTGCTGTTTTACCTGCCACTGAAAGTTTCATTAAAAGCTTGTTAATCTGCAGCTCATGAGACGGAACCAGCCGAGGAGATGAAAAGTTCAAACTCAACACTGTTTTCTACACAAGTTCTAGTTGGGTAACCCACAGATCACTGGGTCTCTGTAAACATTTCTTAAAAGTATAGTCAGAGTTTTCTGCAAAGTGGAGCTGAGTGTCCAGGAACGACCCAAAGTATTTAAAATTTGTTACAGTTTCAACAGGTTGGCCATCGAGAGAAACTGGAATCACTTTGAGGTTTTGTTTATCTCATTTAATTACCTCTACTTCCTTAAGAAAATAAAAAATGAATAATAAACAATAAAGACTTTGTGATATTCTGATTAAGTAATGTAATTATATTAGTTGTGTGACCTCCCCACGCCACTAGAGGCGGTAGCTAAATAGATGGTAGCAATACTATGGGACTGAATAGCCTGTAATATCAGTGCATATGAATCATATCCCATGATTTCAGTGACCTGTGCAGTTCAGTGACACGTTGTGGCTTCATTTAATAAAGTCGCTCAAACAACAGATTTATGCACACAATAGATCTGCGGTGATCTGGATTAGTTTTTAATTTAATTCCAATAAAACCTGTTTTCATCTGATCCTGTTTTATTCTAACAAACGACTCTGTATCAGATATAACAGGTGGATATGATGGTGAAGGATCAGCTGCATCTGCAGCTTTTCATTTCAAACAGTAGGATGTTCAGATCTGCTTCTGGTTTCATCATCATATAAATGGTTCAATGCTAAGCTAACCATAACTGCTAAGCTTCCACTTCAGGTTCCTCAAATCACGTTATCCAATATATGTAACATTAACAAGCCACTAGTTTGTTGGTAAACATGGCGGAAGCAGGTTTGGACAGGTAGCACAGATAGATAGACAGCTATCTATCCGTGCTGCGGTAGGAAATCTGATGAGATTCTGGACTGAAAATCAGCTGTTTGGTTTAATCTGAAACATAATCAATTATAAATTTAATGATGGAACTTCACTTCATGTATTGTTTATTTTATTTGTGTTTTTGTGTTTTTTATGTTTAGCACTTTGAAATGTCTTGCTGCTGAAATGTGTTATACAAATCAAATTTGATTGATTGATTGATTGATGAGGTAGCATTGATAGTCAGCACACTGGCAGCCAAGCAGGGGGCAGCTCAACTGTTCATACAGTTGAGCTGCCCCCTGCTGGGCTGAGCCGCCCCCTGCTGGGGGACTGAGTCGCCCCCAGCAGGGGGACTGAGTCGCCCCCAGCAGGGGGACTGAGCCGCCCCCTGCAGGGGGACTGAGCCGCCCCCTGCAGGGGGACTGAGCCGCCCCCAGCAGGGGGACTGAGTCGCCCCTGCTGGGGGACTGAGCCGCCCCCAGCAGGGGGACTGAGTCGCCCTGCTGGGGGACTGAGTCGCCCCCTGCTGGGGGACTGAGCCTGTCAGGAACATCCTGATCTCAGCAAACCAAACAATGGACGTCTGGGTGGGAAAGGTTTGAATCTGCTGCAGAGTCTGAGGCCTGGTTGCAGTGAATCCTGATTCTTGTCGGGTTTTTGTTGTGAGGCGGGTCGGAGTTTCACCTGCAGGTGTTGAAACCAGGTTTGTTGCTTCAGGCGGTTTTGAAAGCTGCCGAGCGCGAGGACAGTTCTTCTTCGTTGGTGTCCTGTGGTCAGGTAGTTCTGCAAACCTGCCACCGTTTACGGGATGAGGCCCGACGATTGGCTAAGAGCCAGCCAAACAGGAAGTTGCAACGTTTGAAGACAAAGTTCGTTAACTTTTTTTTCTTTATGTATAATAAAGGGGTTTACAAACCAGCAAAATGAACAACGCAAATAAACAGACAAGACAAGAATACGAGGGAGTCCTAAATCAAGCACAAATAAATCAGAACGTATTTAAACAACAACTTCCGTCAGAAAGATGTTTCAGCGTCTATCTATTGTCTTAATGGCTTTTCTATTGCGGGAATACGGGACAGATTTACTGTATTGTTTAAATTCCTCTTTGAAGGCTGAAAAGTGAGGTTTCTGATTTGAGAATTTAGATATATGTACATGATATTTTGCAGCTAACAAAATTAGATTGATAGTTAATTATTTTATTAGTGGGATTGTTGAATCTTGTTGATGTTCTTGCTGATTACCTGTTGTGGGTGGGGATTTACACAGGTGTGTGAAATCTGTTAATAAAAGGCCACAGGCTGCACCGCACAGCACAGCACTGCACTCAGGCCAAATGAAGCTAAAGGCTGTGTTGTTTTTCCTCCGTCACTACCCGGCATTTCCAGCCCTTTAAAGATGGCAGCGTCAACAGGGATAATTGTAGAATCTAAACAACATATTTACATAAATGAGGGAAAAGTCCTCAAGAATTTATAAAGTTATTTGACCAGTACATTCCTGGCTGCAGTGATGTCACAGCTAGCGGCTAACAGCTGGTGGCTAACAGCTAGCGGCTAACAGCTAACCCGCTTGCATGCCGGCTCTGTCCCAGTGAGTTCCTGTCTTAATTCTCCAGCCTGGAACACCTAAAGACCTTAATGCTCTTACTGCTCAGCGCCGGTGCCAGCTGGAGCCCAGACCAGTTCAGGGGCCCCTGGGGGCCACGGGCCGTGACGTCACCGTTTCTAAACTGGGAATTAAGGCTCCAAAGTCCAGCACTGCTCAGCTGTTTGACGTTTTCTGTTGAAATGGAACCAAAAATTCAGATTAAATGCCTTTCTGTTAGAGGGCAGCTGAGGACAGATTACTGGAACCAGTCGACCCCAAGGCCCGGCAGAACCTCCTGGGCTTCATGGAACCGACTGAAATGGCAGAGAACATTTGGAGGAGAGTCTCTGGAGATTCAAGTTCAAATAAATTCAGTTTCTTGGTCACATTAAGTTTGTTCCTGTGGTTCTGTGTGAATCTCTGACTTTCTGCCCAGACATTAAAAACTAATCTTTTCCAAATCTCAGAACCACCAATACCAGAACCACCAACACCAGAACCACCGACACCAGTACCACCAACACCAGAACCACCAACACCAGAACCACCAATACCAGAACCACCAATACCAGAACCACCAATACCAGAACCACCAACACCAGAACCACCAACACCAGAACCACCAACACCAGAACCACTGACACCAGAACCACCAATACCAGAACCACCGACACCAGAACCACCAATACCAGAACCACCGACACCAGAACCACCAATACCAGAACCACCGACACCAGAACCACCAATACCAGAACAACCGACACCAGAACCACCGACACCAGAACCACCAACACCAGAACCACCAACACCAGAACCACCGACACCAGAGCCACCGACACCAGAACCACCAACACCAGAACCACCAATACCAGAACCACTGACACCAGAACCACCAATACCAGAACCACCGACACCAGAACCACCAATACCAGAACCACCGACACCAGACCACCAACACCAGAACCACCGATACCAGAACCACCGACACCAGAACCACCAATACCAGAACCACCAATACCAGAACCACCAACACCAGAAACCACCCAATACCAGAACCACCAATACCAGAACCACCAACACCAGAACCACCAATACCAGAACCACCGACACCAGAACCACCAATACCAGAACCACCGACACCAGAACCACCGACACCAGAACCACCAACACCAGAACCACCGACACCAGAACCACCGACACCAGAACCACCGACACCAGAACCACTGACACCAGAACCACCGACACCAGAACCACCGACAGAACCACCAATACCAGAACCACCAACACCAGAACCACCGACACCAGAACCACCAACACCAGACCACCGACACCAGAACCACTGACACCAGAACCACCGACCAGAACCACCAATACCAGAACCACCGACACCAGAACCACCAATACCAGACAACCGACACCAGAACCACCGACACCAGAACCACCAACACCAGAACCACCAACACCAGAACCACCGACACCAGAACCACCAATACCAGAACCACCGACACCAGAACCACCAATACCAGAACCACCGACACCAGAACCACCAACACCAGAACCACCAATACCAGAACCACCGACACCAGAACCACCAATACCAGAACCACCAATACCAGAACCACCAACACCAGAACCACCAATACCAGAACCACCAATACCAGAACCACCAACACCAGAACCACCAATACCAGAACCACCGACACCAGAACCACCAATACCAGAACCACCGACACCAGAACCACCAATACCAGAACCACCGACACCAGAACCACCGACACCAGAACCACCGACACCAGAACCACTGACACCAAAACCACTGACACCAGAACCACCGACACCAGAACCACCAACACCAGAACCACTGACACCAGAACCACCGACACCAGAACCACCAATACCAGAACCACCAACACCAGAACCACCAACACCAGAACCACCAACACCAGAACCACTGACACCAGAACCACCGACACCAGAACCACCAATACCAGAACCACCAACACCAGAACCACCAACACCAGAACCACCGACACCAGAACCACCGACACCAAAACCACTGACACCAGAACCACCGACACCAAAACCACTGACACCAGAACCACCGACACCAGAACCACCAATACCAGAACCACCAACACCAGAACCACCGACACCAGAACCACCAACACCAGAACCACCGACACCAGAACCACTGACACCAGACCACGACACCAGAACCACCAATACCAGAACCACCAACACCAGAACCACCGACACCAGAACCACTGACACCAGAACCTCTAACACCAGAACCACTGATACCAGAACCACTGACACCAGAGCCTCTAACACCAGAACCACTGATACCAGAACCACTGACACCAGAACCTCTAACACCAGAACCACCAATACTAGAACCACCAACACCAGAACCACCAATACCAGAACCACCGACACCAGAACCACCAATACCAGAACCACCGACACCAGAACCACCAATACCAGAACCACCGACACCAGAACCACCAATACCAGAACCACCGACACCAGAACCACCGACACCAGAACCACCAACACCAGAACCACCAACACCAGAACCACCAATACCAGAACCACCGACACCAGAACCACCAATACCAGAACCACCAATACCAGAACCACCAACACCAGAACCACCAATACCAGAACCACCAATACCAGAACCACCAACACCAGAACCACCAATACCAGAACCACCGACACCAGAACCACCAATACCAGAACCACCGACACCAGAACCACCAATACCAGAACCACTGACACCAAAACCACTGACACCAGAACCACCGACACCAGAACCACCAACACCAGAACCACTGACACCAGAACCACTGACACCAGAACCACTGACACCAGAACCACCGACACCAGAACCACTGACACCAAAACCACTGACACCAGAACCACCGACACCAGAACCACCAATACCAGAACCACCAACACCAGAACCACCAACACCAGAACCACCAACACCAGAACCACTGACACCAGACCACCGACACCAGAACCACCAATACCAGAACCACCAACACCAGAACCACCAACACCAGAACCACCAACACCAGAACCACCGACACCAGAACCACCGACACCAAAACCACTGACACCAGAACCACCAATACCAGAACCACCGACACCAGAACCACCAACACCAGAACCACCGACACCAGAACCACCGACACCAGAACCACTGACACCAGAACCACCAATACCAGAACCACCGACACCAGAACCACCGACACCATAACCACTGACACCAGAACCACCGACACCAGAACCACTGACACCAGAACCACCGACACCAGAACCACCAATACCAGAACCACCAATACCAGAACCACCGACACCAGAACCACTGACACCAGAACCTCTAACACCAGAACCACTGATACCAGAACCACTGACACCAGAACCTCTAACACCAGAACCACTGATACCAGAACCACTGACACCAGAACCTCTAACACCAGAACCACTGATACCAGAACCACTGACACCAGAACCTCTAACACCAGAACCACCAACACCAGAACCACCGACACCAGAACCACCAACACCAGAACCACCAACACCAGAACCACCGACACCAGAACCACCAATACCAGAACCACTGACACCAGAACCACCAACACCAGAACCACTGACACCAGAACCACCAACACCAGAACCACTGACACCAGAACCACCAACACCAGAACCACCAATACCAGAACCACCAACACCAGAACCACCAACACCAGAACCACCAATACCAGAACCACTGACACCAGAACCACCAATACCAGAACCACCAACACCAGAACCACTGACACCAGAACCACCGACACCAGAACCACCAACACCAGAACCACCAATACCAGAACCACCAATACCAGAACCACCAATACCAGAACCACCAATACCAGAACCACCAACACCAGAACCACTGACACCAGAACCACCGACACCAGAACCACCAACACCAGAACCACCAATACCAGAACCACCGACACCAGAACCACCAATACCAGAACCACTGACACCAGAACCACCAATACCAAACCACCGACACCAGAACCACCAACACCAGAACCACCAACACCAGAACCACCAATACCAGAACCACTGACACCAGAACCTCTAACACCAGAAGCTCTAAGACCAGAACCACCGACACCAGAACCACCAACACCAGAACCTCTGACACCAGAACCACCGACACCAGAACCACTGACACCAGAACCACTGACACCAGAACCACCAACACCAGAACCACCAACACCAGAACCACCAACACCAGAACCACCGACACCAGAACCTCTAACACCAGAACCACCAACACCAGAACCACCAACACCAGAACCACCAACATCTGAACCACCAACACCAGAACCACCAACACCAGAACCACCGACACCAGAACCACCGACACCAGAACCACCAACACCAGAACCACTGACACCAGAACCTCTAACACCAGAACCACTGACACCAGAACCACCAACACCAGAACCACCAACACCAGAAACCACCAATACCAGAACCACCAATACCAGAACCACCGACACCAGAACCATCAATACCAGAACCACCGACACCAGAACCACCAATACCAGAACCAACAATACCAGACCACCAATACCAGAACCACCGACACCAGACCCACCAATACCAGAACCACTGACACCAGAACCACCAATACCAGAACCACCAATACCAGAACCACCAATACCAGAACCACCGACACCAGAACCACCGACACCAGAACCACCAACACCAGAACCACCGACACCAGAACCACCGACACCAGAACCACCAATACCAGAACCACCAATACCAGAACCACCAACACCAGAACCACCGACACCAGAACCACTGACACCAGAACCACCAATACCAGAACCACCAATACCAGAACCACCAATACCAGAACCACCGACAGCAGACCACCAACACCAGAACCACCAATACCAGAACCACCGACACCAGAACCACTGATACCAGAACCACTGACACCAGAACCACCGACACCAGAACCACCGACACCAGAACCACCGACACCAGAACCACCAACACCAAACCACTGACACCAGAACCACCGACACCAGAACCACCAACACCAGAACCACCGACACCAGAACCACCAACACCAGAACCACCGACACCAGAACCACCGACACCAGAACCACCAACACCAGAACCACTGACACCAGAACCACCAACACCAGAACCACTGACACCAGAACCACCGACACCAGAACCACCAATACCAGAACCACCGACACCAGAACCACTGACACCAGAACCACCAATACCAGAACCACCAACACCAGAACCACTGACACCAGAACCACCGACACCAGAACCACCAACACCAGAACCACCGACACCAGAACCACCAACACCAGAACCACCGACACCAGAACCACCGACACCAGAACCACCAACACCAGAACCACTGACACCAGAACCACCAACCCAGAACCACTGACACCAGAACCACCGACACCAGAACCACCAATACCAGAACCACCGACACCAGAACCACTGACACCAGAACCACCAATACCAGAACCACCGACACCAGAACCACCAACACCAGAACCACCAATACCTGAACCACCAATACCAGAACCACTGACACCAGAACCACCAACACCAGAACCACCGACACCAGAACCTCTAACACCAGAACCACTGACACCAGAACCACTGACACCAGAACCACCAACACCAGAACCACCAACACCAGAACCTCTAACACCAGACCACTGACACCAGAACCACTGACACCAGAACCACCAACACCAGAACCACCAACACCAGAACCACTGACACCAGAACCACCAATACCAGAACCACCGACACCAGAACCACCAATACCAGAACCACCGACACCAGAACCACCGACACCAGAACCACCAATACCAGAACCACCAATACCAGAACCACCAATACCAGAACCACCGACACCAGAACCACCAATACCAGAACCACCAACACCAGAACCACCAATACCAGAACCACCAACACCAGAACCACCGACACCAGAACCACTGACACCAGAACCACCAATACCAGAACCACCGACACCAGAACCACCGACACCAGAACCACTGACACCAGAACCACTGACACCAGAACCACCAATACCAGAACCACCGACACCAGAACCACCGACACCAGAACCACTGACACCAGAACCACCGACACCAGAACCACCAATACCAGAACCACCGACACCAGAACCACCGACACCAGAACCACTGACACCAGAACCACCGACACCAGAACCACCAATACCAGAACCACCAATACCAGAACCACCGACACCAGAACCACCGACACCAGAACCACCAATACCAGAACCACTGACACCAGAACCACCGACACCAGAACCACTGACACCAGAACCTCTAACACCAGAACCACTGATACCAGAACCACTGACACCAGAACCTCTAACACCAGAACCACTGATACCAGAACCACTGATACCAGAACCGGTTCTGGTTTGAACTAAGTGACCTCTAAAAAGTGAGCAGCCTGATACTAAACATTCTCACCCTGCAGGATTTTATTTACTTCCCCTGATGACACACACCACACACACACACACACACACACACACACACACACACACACACACACACACGCGGGCGCGCGCCCCGCCTGCCCCCCCATGATGACTCGTCCCATGATTTAGGTGACAGTTTGTGCTGATTGATGACTCGGCGCGCTGGAGGTTCATTTGCCTCGTTCCTCCTAAACCACAGAGCAGAAAAACACGCCGCCTGCCAAACCCTCTAAACCGGGTCAGAACCACTCTGCGTAGGTGAGGCCGAGCGAGAGCGGGAGAGAGAGAGGGAAGGGCGTGGCCTGATGGCTCTGCAGCAGCATGGAGAGGCCTGCAGGCTCTGAGTGGAAACGCCGACTCAGCAGAGATGGAAACAGACGATGACGGTTTCCTGCTCTGAGTCGTTCACCTGGACAGCTGTAAGTCAGATGACCACCTGTCAGCAACTAAGCCCCGCCCACCAGGATAACCTGCAGAAGAAACTCAAATGTTACTCATGAAAGCAGTGATGACTTCCTGCAGAGGGACTCAAACATCCAACTTCTATGTTCCACAGATCTGGAACAAAACTTCAACAAAACTGAAAAACTGCAGAAACAGCAAGTTCCCTTTGAGCCTGGAGGATCCAGCAGCTGGAGGAGCTGATGGGCGGCGATCAGATGATGGCGTTTGATGATGACATCACTCGGGGCATTAATTTTAGCGAGCAGTGACTGAGAGTCACAGAAGAGGAAGCAGCAGCCCCGTGGTGAGGATGACTCATGATGGAGCCAGGACTCTTCCTCACATGGGGCCCGCCGCCGCCCACATGGGGCCCGCCGCCACGGGATCCATTCAGGATCCGCTGGCTTCTTGTCCCTGATTGGCTGCTGGGTCAGAGTGAGTTTAGAGAAGAGCGGTGCTGAATTCAAACTCAAACTTCACTCCAGCTTCCTGCTTCTCTGCAGTCTGGATGATTTGGTGTTTTTGGGCCGTTCACCAGAACCGAAGCTCAATAAATCGTCCCAGAGCTTATTGGAATAAATGATAATATTGCTGTTTTGAGACCGTTTTATAGAAATATAATGGGAAGGTCAAAATAAACTTTAAATTCTCATGAACATTCAACACTGGATCTGTGTGACGGACTGAGCAGGAAAGAGAGTTAGGTTCAGGTTTAGTATGAAAAGGAATTGTTTTAATTTAAACGTGACAAAGTTGGGCCCATAAAAGATGTCAAAGAAACAGAATTGAATTTAAACAGGACGACAAAGGAGAAAGTTAAATCCTGGCAGATTAGGCAGCATGGAGACACAAAGCCGACGCAGAGAAACATGAAGCTCCATCCTGCACTGAGGCGACTCACAGCCAGCAAAGCTTAAATCAAGCAAAACATGCAACAGTGTAATCTAAAATGTGTGCAATTATTCCAGAATACTGTGTTAAATGATGCGCTGCATTTAAAGAAAAACTAGTTTCTCTGTCAATAATGACACTTCTATCAATGATCCTTCGAAACTCCAGACTGGAGACTTTTATCATAGAAACAGAAAAACAAATCAATCACACTTCATGATGCATGCTACCTGTTAGCATTCAGATGCTGTTTGAGGCTAGCTTAGCTTTGCTGATTGGCTAGCTGTCATTAGCACGACTTAAACACAACAACAGTGTTTTAACGGTCCAATCAGATCTCTTAGAAGATGTGATTGGACGGTTAAAACACCGTCCAAAACAGCTGGCAGCTGTGCTGTGCTGTCAGAGCTGCAGCTGTGCGTCACACTTACAGGCGTAGCAGAAACGCATGAATACGAAGGTTCCACTTTGAGAAAAAGTGACGGATTGAAACGTTCAAGTCTGACATGCTGCCGCAGGAATCACCATGGCAGCCAGTGACGCCTCTGGACGCGCTATTGGTTGGCGTCTGACGTCAGCCTGACCTGTCGGATCAAGCCGGGTGGCTGCAGTCTGCTTGTACCTAATAAGGGTCAAAGGTCAAAAATGTTCCTGTCTTTGTTTTCTTTCAGTTTTCGGGTTCTGTGTGATTCCTTCAACTTTTTATCTTGAACTTTTCCTCTCCTCTCGGCAGAAAAACCTGACAGACGTTCATCCTCAGCGCTAGCTGGTGTGAGCCTGAGGAGGAGGATGAAGAGGAGGAGGATGAAGAGGAGGAGGATGAAGAGGAGGAGGATGAAGAGGAGGAGGATGAAGAGGAGGGCGAGGAGGTGCAAGGATTTATGGCCGAGCTAATAGAGCTTATCTTCCAGCAGGGGAGGAAACGAACTCCATAAAGTCCGGCGGAGTGAGTCAGAGTGAGCCTGAACCATATCAAGCGTCTCTGCGAGAGCCTGAGCCAGCAGCAGCGCACGTGAGAGTCAGAGCAAACACACGTCTGATGTTTGCAGCATGAGAACGTCTTCATCTGAGAGAAAAAACAACCAAAGAGTTAAAACACTTGAACAAAGAAGATTCATTATGGACATGGAGACAGGGAGACAGGAGGACAGGGAGGACATGGAGGACAGGGAGACAGGAGGACATGGAGACAGGAGGACAGGGAGACAGGAGGACATGGAGACAGGAGGACATGGAGACATGAGGACAGGGAAACATGGAGGACAGGGAGACATGGAGGACAGGGAGACAGGAGGACAGGGAGGACATGGAGGACAGGGAGACAGGAGGAAATGGAGGACAGGAGGACAGGGAGACAGGAGGACAGGGAGACATGGAGGACATGGAGACATGGAGGACAGGGACACAGGAGGACATGGAGGACAGAGAGACATGGAGGACACGGAGACAGGAGGACATGGAGACAGGAGGACAGGGAGACAGGAGGACATGGAGACAGGAGGACATGGAGACAGGAGGACATGGAGACATGAGGACAGGGAAACATGGAGGACAGGGAGACATGGAGGACAGGGAGACAGGAGGACAGGGAGACAGGAGGACAGGGAAACATGGAGGACAGGGAGACAGGAGGACTGGGAGGACAGGGAGACAGGAGGACTGGTGTCCCTTGCACAGTTGTTTGTTTATGTGCTGAGCTGCTGGTCCAAACTTGTCAGATGGGAGGTCAAGCTGCAGGTTCTGGTTCTGGTTCTGGTTCTGGTTGTGCAGGTTTTGGCCCGTTTTGTGAGAGCCTGTGGCTCAGTTTGAAAGTTTCCCCTGACCTGAGGGGGGGAAGCTCTTCCTCCTGCTGCTCAGGATGATGACAGAGGCTGAAACTGTGCGCCAGCAGCAGAACGGCTCGTACGGCAAGCCGCTTTCACACACAATCAGGTTCATACGCTCCACATGCTTTCACAATGCATGTGGATAGAAACAACGTTCTGATTTTAACAAAGTATTACAGACTTATGCATTTACCTTCTGAAGAATAGTTCAAGATATCTTTCAATCTCATTTTGTTGAAGGTTTGCTAAGTGAAGGTCACATCCCTTCATACAACTTCAGTCAAAATGACATTTAAAGTATTTCAATTATTCACTTGTCCACAGGCCCCCTGTGCTGCCACTGAGCTGTCCAAGCTGTTGCCTGCAGGATTCTGGCTTTCCTGCACGCACGCACACACACACACACACACACACACACACACACACCCCCACACACACACACACACACACACACACACATAAAAATTTCCTTCTCACCCACCGCGGGTGGTTCTTATCCTCTGAGCTCGGGTCCTCTACCAGAGGATATATAGATCTATCTATCAGAGGATATATAGATCTATCTATCAGAGGAT
The DNA here is from genome assembly GCF_027474105.1 of Poeciliopsis prolifica. Taxonomy (NCBI): domain Eukaryota; kingdom Metazoa; phylum Chordata; class Actinopteri; order Cyprinodontiformes; family Poeciliidae; genus Poeciliopsis; species Poeciliopsis prolifica. The sequence goes on from NW_026562521.1 coordinate 341,960, forward strand.
ATATAGATCTATCTATATAGATCTATATATCCTCTGAACTCGGGTCCTCTACCAGAGGATATATAGATCTATCTATATAGATCTATATATCCTCTACCAGAGGCCTGGGAGCTTGAGGGTTCTGCGCAGTATCTTGTGCCAAGGACTGCTGCACATTTCTGGACTGAGATGTCTGATGTTGTTCCTGGGATCTGTTGTAGCCACTGCTCCAGTTTGGGGGTTACTGCCCCGAGGGCCCCGATGACCACAGGCACCACTGTGGTCTTCACCTTCCAGGCCCTCTCCAGTTTAGCTGTGGCTCCTTTCCTTGTGGCCTCATCGAGGTTCCCATTTGCTTGTGGTATACCTAGGTACTTGTAACTGTCCTCTATGTCTGCTATTGTTCCTTGTGGGAGTGAGACTCCTTCTGTGCGGATCACCTTCCCCTCTTTGTGACCAGCCGACCACACTTCTCTAGTCCGAATGACATCCCAATGTCAGTGCTGTAGATCCTGGTGGTGTGGATCAGTGAGTCGATGTCTCGCTCACTCTTGGCGTACAGCTTGATGTCATCCATGTAGAGTAGGTGACTGATATTGGCCCCATTTTTGAGTCGGTATCCGTAGCCAGTCTTGTTGATAATTTGGCTGAGGGGGTTCAGGCCTATGCAGAACAGTAGCGGGGACAGAGCATCTCCTTGGTATATGCCACATTTGATGGACACTTGTGCAAGTGGTTTGCAGTTGGCTTCAAGGGTGGTTTTCCACAGCTTCATTGAGTTTGTAATGAAGGCTCTCAGAATCCTGTTGATTTACCATAATTGGACCTGCTGCTTCTTCTTTGGTGTGGTTGAGTGCCTTTAGTTAATTTTAGTTGTATATATTTATTATTATTATTATTGTGTGTTTGTTTATTTAATATTGTATATATTTGACTTTTTGCACGGGAGTTGCAATAGAAATTTCGTTGAATCCTGTTCAATGACAATAAATGCTATTCTATTCTATTCTCTATTCTATTCTATTCTATTCTATGCTATTCTATTCTATTCTATTCTATTCTATTCTATTCTATTCTATGCTATTCTATTCTATTCTATTCTATTCTATTCTATTCTATGCTATTCTATTCTATTCTATTCTATTCTATTCTATTCTATTCTATTCTATTCTATGCTATTCTATTCTATACATCTCTAGGCATTCAATGATCCAAGTATGCGGCATTGAGTCATAGGCTTTCTTGTAATCGATCCAAGCCATGCACAGGTTGGTGTGTCGGGTTTTGCAGTCTCGGGCAGCTGTGTGGTCTACGAGGAGTTGGTGTTTGGCTCCTCTGGTATTTACACCGATACCTTTCTGTGCTCATGTGTTTTTCTCCATGTGTTTGCTCATCTTATGATGCCTGACATGAGCTTCCAGGTTGTGGACAGGCAGGTTATTGGTACAGGTAGCTGACTGGATAGCTCAATACATAAGTCATCAGTCTTTCACCTGAGAGGGCGGGGTTCGAATCCAGTCTGAACCCTTAGGCAAGACCCTTCAAGCTACTGCCTACAAGGTCTTCATCAGGTGATGGGAAACCAGAGCACCTTGATAAATGGGCTGCTGTTGATCACTAGGACAGGTTTAGGCAACTCCAGGCCTGGAGAGCCGGTCTCCTGCAACTTTTCGATGTGTTGTAATAATCCCAAATAATGGTGTCATTAGCAGAACTCTGGAGAACTTGGCTGCATTCAGGAGATGGTTGAGCTGTTGGACCAGGAAAATGTCTAAAAGTTGCAGGAGACCGCCGGCCTCATCCCCAGGTGACATCTCTGGTTTCCATGGAGACAATGTGTGATGACATCACAGCAGATGCTAGCAGATGCTAGCAGATGCTAGCAGATGCTTCAGGTTCCCGTTTCTGCTGCTGCTCCGTTTGTTCCCTCTGCTTCCTAAAGACCTGAGCCATCGACACATTACAGTCGATAAAAGTTCCTCGGTTCCGACCATCAGCATTCATTTCCAGCAGACGGTTGCTTCTTGTTACTGTGACATCCAATCACAGAGAAAGAAGACTGACCCAGATATTGACTTTCACAGACGAGCTGAGGTTTTGGGAAGACATAACTTTGTGATCCATGGTGTTTCTCTGTTTGTATGAATCGTTATGAGACTGGAGCAACGCTCCGCTGAAACAATAAAAGCAGCAGCAGCAGCTCCTCCTGGCCCGGTTCTGCTCCAAACAGGCAGATCTTTGTGCAATCAGAACCCATTCCCCCCCTGGGACATTTCCACTGGAGCCAGAGCCGGCCGCGCTGCCAGCAGCTGTAAATCTCTCAGATCCAGCAGTCGGAGGATTTCTGCCATATTCCAGCATCCAGCAGGAAGAATGTAATAAAGCGAGAGCGTGTGGCGGCACAACCGGCTCCGTGTTGCTGTTGGCTGCAGAGAGAGATGAGTTCAGGTGTCTCACGCAGCTCCAACGTTTATCTCTCCTGTCAGACCAAACTCTGGGTTTAGGGCAGCTGGCTGCGTCTCCAGTGTTCCTCAGCGGTCAGTCGGCCTGGCTTGGCACCTGGCTGTGCGCCGACTGGTTCTCGGCTGGATTGATGCGTCGCCTTCAGCAGCTGGACGGATAAAGTCACTAAGACTGAGGAGAGGAGCTCATGGTGGAGGCTCAAACTGATCCCAACGTGAATCTCCTGCTCAGTGAAGCTAATCTCTGTTCACAGCATCAAGTTCTTCAGAAGGTTCTGTCTTATGAAGCAGCTCCTTTCATCACGCTAACTGGGAACATGAACGGATGGGATGAAGGAAAACCGTTCGCAGCAGCACGTCAGATGACAGGGACATTTCTGATGGATGTTTCATGTCTTAAAAATGTCTTCAGGCAGCTGGTGAACTGTGAGGAGAAGGTTTGGTTTCGGAGAGCAAACAGTGAATCAGAGACGGTGACGGCCGTCTGACCTTGCAGCTCCCTCATGTCAGTAGAAACAGACTCCCACATTTAAACCTCATGACTGCAGCGGCATCAGTGTGACAGGAAGTGACAGAGGAACTGACCTCAGATCTGTCTTTGATCCATTCTGAGGCTGTTTTAACTTTCTGGCTTATTATGACACAAAATATTATTAGCTTAGAAACACATTTCTAGAGACAGGTTCAGATATTTGAATCTAAATTTAACCGTTTATGGTTTCAAAGGCAAAACAAAAGGCCCAACTGACTGTGAGTGATGTTCTGGGGGAATGATAATTATATTTCAGCTTCCTCCAAAAGGCAGGAAGAGCATTTATAAGAGCTCATTCATCCCAAATGCAATAATGTTATGCACTGTTGACTATTATTCAGATCTGAAGCTGTGGCTGATGTTGGTTTGTCTGGTTGAGAATTTGTTGTGATCTTATTTATTATGTATTGAGAATTTTAACCACCATGTGATGCCGATTATGAACAATAAAGACGGTTATTATTATTTTAAAACAGTTTGACTGAAAGGCAGAGAGCTCTGGTGAACACTGGCTAGGCTAACTGAAGCTAGCTCTACTTAGCTGTTTAGATTAGCTTTGGGTCAGATCTGTTTAGATGGATTTACCTTCAGTGAGTTCTTTGTAGCTCTGGTTTAGGTCACATGGTTAGCTCTAGTTAGCTTGTGTTAGCTGTGATTTAAATTGTGTTAGCGCTGGTTAGCTTGTGTTAGCTCTGGTTTAAAGTGTGTTAGCGCTGGTTAGCTTGTGTTAGCTCTGGTTTAAAGTGTGTTAGCGCTGGTTAGCTTGTTTTAGCTGTGGTTTAAATTGTGTTAGCGCTGTTAGCTTGTGTTAGCTCTGGTTTAAAGTGTGTTAGCGCTGGTTAGCTTGTGTTAGCTCTGGTTTAAAGTGTGTTAGCGCTGGTTAGCTTGTGTTAGCTGTGGTTAGCTGTGGAAAACAGTTTCTGTGTTCAGTTCAAAACAAATGAATGTGGACTGAAGGAGAAACATAACGTATGTTGCACAGCATTGCTGTCTCTGTTTTCACATGTGAGTACTGTGCTTCATGAACTTGTAGGCGACATGTTTTTATGTGTTTTTGATGAACGGCTCTGATTTTCATTAAAGCCTTCTGTGTGTTAATCTAATCTTTGTGGCTCTTATTATTTATGGTTTCATAATGTGTGGCTGTGGATTCCTGGGAGACAAATAAAGGCTTTTATTGAGGATGGAGCTTGTGGTGAGATGAAAATGAAACGAGCGAGAACAAAGAGGACAAACACAATGACAAGCGACTCGCTTTTATTAATTCTCATCATTGTTCATCACTCGTCTCTTCTCCACAAACCACAAATATGGCCGCCTCTCAAACCTCCCTCAGCTCCCTCCAACCAGCAGCCAATCAGATCCGAGCGGACGGAACCAGACAGGTTCTCTTGGCTTTGGTGGGATCAGCAGAAAGTATGGGACGGGCTGAGACCCACTGGGACCAGAATCTCTGAAATGACTGCAGGACACAGAAGCCAAAAATATTGGATGTAAGACATAAAAAAACATATTTGATTTCTTTCAGAATGAAAGTGAGATTTTCATGATTCGTCTAGTAATTTATAATTATTTGCTTGCTGCTGCTGATCCATTCCTGCAGCTAAAACAAAGGACCAGCTTTCAGCAGCAATTCAATAAGAGGTCTCCTCGTTCCAACATGGCCGCCGCAGAGGACAGCGTCACGGTAACAAACATCCAGCATTACGCTAACAAACATCCAGCATCACGCTAACAAACATCCAGCATCACGCTAACAAACAGCCAGCATCACGCTAACAAACATCCAGCGTCACGCTAACAAACATCCAGCGTCACGCTAACAAACATCCAGCGTCATGGTAACAAACATCCAGCATCACGCTAACAAACATCCAGCATCACGCTAACAAACATCCAGCGTCACGCTAACAAACATCCAGCATCAAGCTAACAAACATCCAGCGTCACGGTAACAAACATCCAGCATTACGCTAACAAACATCCAGCATCACGCTAACAAACATCCAGCATCACGCTAACAAACAGCCAGCATCACGCTAACAAACATCCAGCGTCACGCTAACAAACATCCAGCGTCACGCTAACAAACATCCAGCATCACGCTAACAAACATCCAGCGTCATGGTAACACATCCAGCATCACGCTAACAAACATCCAGCATCACGCTAACAAACATCCAGCGTCACGCTAACAAACATCCAGCATCAAGCTAACAAACATCCAGCATCACGCTAACAAACATTCAGCGTCACGCTAACAAACATCCAGCATCACGCTAACAAACATCCAGCATCACGCTAACAAACATCCAGCATCACGCTAACAAACATCCAGCGTCACGCTAACAAACATCCAGCATCACGCTAACAAACATCCAGCGTCACGCTAACAAACATCCAGCATCACGCTAACAAACATCCAGCGTCTCGCTAACAAACATCCAGCGTCACGCTAACAAACATCCAGCGTCACGCTAACAAACATCCAGCGTCATGCTAACAAACATACAGCATCAAGCTAACAAACATCCAGCATCACGCTAACAAACATTCAGCATCACGCTAACAAACATCCAGCATCACGCTAACAAACATCCAGCATCACGCTAACAAACATCCAGCGTCACGCTAACAAACATCCAGCATCACGCTAACAAACATCCAGCATCACGCTAACAAACATCCAGCGTCACGCTAACAAACATCCAGCGTCACGCTAACAAACATCCAGCATCACGCTAACAAACATCCAGCGTCACGCTAACAAACATCCAGCGTCACGCTAACAAACATCCAGCGTCTCGCTAACAAACATCCAGCGTCACGCTAACAAACATCCAGCGTCATGCTAACAAACATCCAGCATCACGCTAACAAACATCCAGCGTCACGCTAACAAACATCCAGCGTCTCGCTAACAAACATCCAGCGTCACGCTAACAAACATCCAGCGTCATGCTAACAAACATCCAGCATCACGCTAACAAACATCCAGCATCACGCTAACAACATCCAGCATCACGCTAACAAACATTCAGCGTCACGCTAACAACATCCAGCGTCATGCTAACAAACATCCAGCATCATCACGCTAACAAACATCCAGCATCACGCTAACAAACATCCAGCGTCACGCTAACAACATCCAGCCTCTGCATTCATACAGGTTTTTTTGTTTTGTTGTTGTTTTAAGATGCTAACGTAATGTTTTATTTTATTTATTTATATTTTTATTAAACAAAGACTCGTAGAGGTACAAAAACATTGCAACATAGGTAAAAAGAAAGAAAACAAGGGGCTAAAAATAAAGACAAAAGCAAACATGAAGGCAAATGAATAAAAAAAACAGAGCAAGATTTAAAACTAAAAGTAAAAAAAGTAGAGATACTGTCAGTTACTTTTTTTACAAACACAGATTTCAAATGTTTCAGGGAGATGTAATACAGTTCAAACTGATTGATAAAATCAAAACAAGGAGTAGAACCTCTCCATTTACAGCAATGTATATGATATTTAACAAGCAAGAAAACAATATTTACCAGATCAGATATTTGATTATCAAGGTCATCAACATAGTACAATATGTGGGTGATATTTATCTCAGGAATGTCTTCAATTTTAAGGCACAACCAGTTTTTAATGTCTCTCTATAGTTTAAAAGAAAAGGACAGGAACAAAGAGATGACTTAGGGATTCCTCTGCACATTCGCAAAAGGCACAACATGTTAAATCAAATTTAAATCGTTTGTGCAAAAATTCAGACACTGGGTAAATATTGTGAGAGATTTTCAAATGAGTCTCTTTCAGCTTGGGTGAAACCGGCCAAATTAGTTGTTACCAAGATTTTATTGTTTGAAGGCAGTCACAAGCATACCATTATTACACTTTTTATCAGTCACAATATATTCTCCAATCTTCAATTCAGGTAAAGATGAAGCAACACTTGAAAATCTTAAGGTGTTTTGGATGAGATGGAGCAGAGCTACAGGAATATCTCTGCATACTTTTACATATTCATTACAAGAACAGTTCAGATTAAATTTGAGGGTAAAATCTCTATGATTTAACAAAACACCATTACTATCCAAGAAATCTAAGCCACCAAGCTTTTAAATGTAGATGTAGGGATATGAAACCACATCGAGTTGGAACGAGACAAAATGGGTCTTTAGCCAATTTATTCTAAAGGAACCAATCAGAATCTAAAGCTCTAATTCCTCCTATATCATAATCTGTAATAAGATGAGAACAGCGTAAGTAATGATTTTATTCCTCCAGATAAATTGAAAGATTATTGAATTAGATTTCTAATGTTTTTGTTGGAGATAAAAGCCGAATGACAAGGATAAATGAATTTGGACAGAAGAGTTTGTCCAAAAATAGTCAGATCTCTAGTTAACCAGCGGAGAGCTGAAGGATGTCTTCATGCCATCCAAGCATCTTTCAATGTTTGGCTCCTCTCTTCTGGTAGCATTTTTCAAATCAATATTCCCAGATAATTTACTTAACTGTTATGGAGGCAACTGACGCGTCAGAGCTAGAATGGATCGGCAGAAGTTCACATTTATCAATATTGAGAGACGAATCAGACGCTTCTGAAAACATTCAAATGGATTTCAACGCAATGTCAACCATAGCCTTATCTTTTTTAAAAATGGTTGTATCATCAGCAAATTGACTAATCAAAAATTTTAATACCATGCAAATTGGAATTATTCATAATTATTAAAGTAAGCATTTGAGTTGTTAATATAAATAATTTAGGTGAAATTGGGCCTGATTCCTCGTGACATAGGGAAGCTGGGGGTTAAACTTGTTCCCAGAGAAACTGAGCTACTTACATCACTGTAAAATAATCTGATTATATTACAAAACTTTCCCCAAAACCAAAAATTTTAAGGTTTTTATTATAAAGCAGTGATCCAGTGAGTCAAAAGCCTTTAAAAAATCTAGGAATAAAATAAAACCATCATTATCAATAAAACTACGATAATCAATCATATCAAGAATGAGTCTCATATGATGATGGATATTTGTCCCTGTTCAAAACGCTGATTGCCACTCATTAATAATCGAATCCAAGCCACTATTTAAGCGATTTGCATAAATAAGAGCTAGAAGTTTGTAATCTGTTCATAACAGAGTGATAGGTCTCCAGTTGTCCAGTGATAAAGGATCTTTGTTGGCTTTGGGGATCAGAGTAATCAAACCTCGTTTCATGGTGGGAGAGACTATTGTTTGAAATACATTCCAGCAGGGCCTCAAATAATAGTTTTCCTAAATCTTTCCAAAAGAAAATATAAAATTCATGGTTAACCCGTCCAGGCCAGGAGATTTACCTTTTGCCATGTGTTGCTACGTCAAGATCTTTGATTCTAAAGTCGTCTTCCTTCAGGCTTTTGACCCTCTCAGGCTCAAATTACTGGAAAAGACAGGCAAAGTTGTTGCAAATCTGCAACAACTTTGCCTGGAGAGGATTCAAATCAAGATTCATTTTTTCAATAGATTCCTGAATTTCATAAAAAAAAAATTGGCAAACTGGATTCCAAATATTCCGAACAATAAAGATCACTATAAAAAATGTCTAATTGACGTGTTTATTAAATCCAGGTCTTCAGTAACGTTTCCATTAATAATTAGTTTCTGAATCTTTTTTTGGACTGTCTTTGTTTCTCAAGACCCAAACAGTACGAAGACTTCTTTTCGCCTTCCTCGATCCATCGAGCCCTGAGCGAACGAAAGGCCCCCGAGCTTTATCCAGAAAAAACATCGTCTAGTTGAGCTTTGAAAACTTCAAGCTGATTTCGCTCTGCAGACGACAAAACTGACTTTGAACATAGAGAATTAATATTGCTAATAAGTTGGGATTGCTCCTGTCTCCTCTGCTTTGAAACTAGTTTGCCTCTTTGTTGCTGCTGCCCTGACCTTAAATTTAAGCCACTTATTTCAGGGAGACGAATCCAAGACTGAAATATTCAGGACTTCAGAACAGAAAGTTTTATTATCCAGCAGATTACTATTAAACTTCCAAGCTAAGTTTGAAGGTGGTTTAGATTTATCCAGAAAGAGAAACAAGGTAACAGAGCAATGATCTGTTAGAGGCCACTGAGATTTCACAGCTTGAAATAATGTTAACTAGATTATGTGAGATTAGCCAGTAATCTGGTTAATCTAGAGCATTGGCCATTGAACCAGGAATATTGTCTAATATCAGGATTTTCTAATTCTCCAGCAGTCTGTGAAATTTGTATTAGAGATCAAATTTACAAAAATATCCCTATAAATGTGGTGCTGCCCCTGAGAGGGAAGACGATCAATCGATCCATCAGGAGATGCATTAAAATCTCCTCCTAAAATAACCTGATCAGTGCAATATTTTATTATCATCACTCCAAGGTCAGCAAAAAATATACTATTCATGGCTTTATGAGTCTGTCCATATAGCACTGGTTGCTACAGGTGGAGCCGACAGACTGAACCGCAGCGCAGGCTGTAGCTTTAAGGACAAACCGGAAAGGATCCGGGTCACCGCAGGCGGAAGAGCCGGCAGCTGTTCCTGCCAAAATGCTCACATGAAAAACTCAAACTAGAAACGTCTGGGCAAAGTGAGACTTCATCTATTAAACTGACTGGAGATGAAATCATAAACCAAATTCTGGAGTACAGACATTTTCTCTTCGTGTCTTTGTCAGCCTGCTGCTTCATTATTTGAATTTTAATGTCAAGTTTTTGTATCGTTTTTGTCCAGGTTAATGTAAAAAGTGGGCTATTATAGTTACAGGTTAATTTTCTAATCTACAGAAAAGTAATTATTTGGGTTGCACTGATGTTGACATCGATCACATTTTTTAATCTGATAACTCAATCATCAGAATAATTGATAGAATATTCAATTACTAACATAATCTTTATGATGAGCCTAATCTGGAGCCAACATGGAAAAGCGTTTCTTAAGAAGGAGAACAATAAGATGGTAACTGACAAAATATGAAAGTTTCCTAAAAGTAAAAGACCTCATAGCTCATTTTTAATATTTTAACAGTTGATATGTGGAGTGCAGCGTCTGCAGCCTGGAGCTGGAGTGAAAACTTCAGACTGGAGGCAAAAACATGCAGAACATTTCTAGATCCTGTCAGAATGAAGTTTTGTAGTCGCCTGCTGCAGCAGTTACTCTATGTCTCAGATTGTCTTTTGTTTTGAAGAAATGTCACTTTTTTCCTGCAGAAAAAAACCCAAATTTCTTTATTATTCTCAGTGAAGCTTTATTTCTTTTTATCAGTCTGTCTGAGGCGTCGGTGTGAGTGTTTGCGGCAGCAGCAATCAGCCTGATAACGGCGCTGCAGTCGCACCTCGACCCGCCGTCGCCGCTGCGTGTTACTCGGTCGCGACCTCAGGCTGACCTGCAGCTATCAGTCTGGCTGAGCAAAGTGCAGCAGCGCTTATCAGCCTGGATAACAGCAGAGCTGCTTTCAGGACGTTCGTCCCTGCAGCGCTGCAGGTCCTGCTGCCGTCCAGATGCAAACAGCTGCAAACAGCTGCAGGGTTTTGGGTTTTCTCCTCTTGGCCCTGCAGACCCAGAGGCTCGTGTTTGTGTGTTCAGAGAATCATGCGAGCTGCAGGTTGGACACATGATGCAGCGGAGTGCTGACTTCTCTCAGTTCGTCCCAAATCGACACAAACAGGAAAACGAGGAGCAGCAGGCTTTTCTCCGTCAGCCCTTTTCGCTTCCCCTTTTTCTCCTGGAGGCCTCAGACGGAGCAGCAGCTGCAGCATGACGCCTGCCGCTTCCTCACCTTGACCACAGCAGCAGGTTCCTCAGGAACCCGCTGCAGGTCGGTCCAGGTGCTGCCGAACCCACTGCCTTCATACGGCATCAAAACTGTCGGATCCATCTAATTCCTGGGCAATAGCCCAGAAAATCTTTAAGAATTGATCCTTAAATGATGTTTTTAGATGAAATGGTTCTGATTAGAGATGAATGGAAACTGCAGAACAAACTTCAGTCACTCTCTGTTGTTGTTTCAGAGCCTGCAAAAAGTATTCACACCCTTTACATCACTTCCATAAATCAACAAATTTAGATTTTTTCTTTAGTCAAGAAAAATAAATCAAAACCCTTTAATGTCAAGGAGAAACCGATTACTACAAAATGACACAAGCTAATCGGACAGCGGTCCAGACAGGTGGTGCTGGACGTTTCTTGGACCGTTGTTTTTTTTTATTTACAGTTTGAAGCGTCGCACTGGAAACAATTGATGAGAACTTCAAACTTCAAAGTAATTTCCTCAATTTCACAAAGTTTTCATGCGGACTTGAGGTTCCTGACGGGTGAGTCGCTCCAAACCCGGAGGAGGAGACACAATTAATTCACATGCTAGTATTTACATTTTTTGTGACAATTTAAGTTTGTTCAAAATTTGCATGAAAAAAAAACAGTTGATGAGTGAATGGAGATCAACTGAGTTCTGGTTCTGGAAGGTCCATTCAGGGGCTCATCAGCATTCCTGGTTGCCATGACAAGGAAGACTAAAAACCACACCGACCAATCAGAGAACGGCTTGCTGAAAGTATCAGTCAGGAGATGGAGACAGAAATATCTCAAAGGGCCTGATCGTCCCGGAGTTCAGATAAATCATCACCAATGGAAGGAATTCGGTCCATGTCCAAATTTGAGACTCTGTGGATCTTCTGGAGAGGTCTAGTCAAAGCCCAGACCTGGTCCCCACCAACCTGACACAGCTGGCAGAGTTCACAGTAAGAATGGAGGAAACCTGCAGCTGATCCTGACAGATGGAGTGATGCAGTGGCACACAGCAGCAGGAAGTGGTCGTGATGTAACGTTTCACCAGCAGAGCGGAGTTTCCACCATCATGATCTCCTGACTTCCTCCTCCATCCTGCTGAGGGCGAGTTGCTTCAGACTCACGTTGACACATCAGGGAAAGTCTCCAGACCCAAACAGCCTGAACACGACAAGCCCTGGACGAACCGACCCAGACTGACTGCAGCTGAAGCAAAAACTGCACAAAACAATCTGCAGTTTGTTCCTTTTAACCACAAATAAAACCTAATTTTATCTAACATGTCGACACAGAAACGTTCAGAACCGATGTTCTGGTTCTGGTCCCAGATGTTCCTCAGGTCCCAAAGCCCAGTTCGATCCGCTTCAACCCGACTCCAGTCTGTTTTTCTGTAATGTCTGGTCTGGTTGGTGTAAATGCTAATCGACCTCTGACCTCTGACCTCGGTCTGGGTTCGATTTGAATGTGAACGGCAAGTGGACCGGAGAGCGCTCCACAAACAGGAAGTGGACTAAAGCACAGGGCATTCTGGGTAAATACAACCTAAGCTAACATGCTAGCCTAGCGCTAGCAGCAGAAATGGCTCCTGGTCTTCAGCCAAAGACTAAAGAGAAATCACTAAACTCTGACTGTCATGTAACCTGTGAGTGTTTATTTTGCATGGCACATTGCTGCCACCTGCTGGACTTCCGGGGAAATGTTTTACGTTTACGTCATGTAGTCAGTTTGTTAACGGCAGAGCGGATGTTCGGATGGATACATTGTGAATGTCGTGTTAAGATCGAGTTCTTCGACGCAATGCCTGTATGTATATTTAAAAATGAGCGTTTATGTTAATGTGTGTGTAACAAAGCAAGTTATTTATTGAATTTATGTTGTTCCTGTTTTGGCAGTTTCACTCCATTCTACGTTAATAAAGGAAGAGCTGTTTAATCCTGACTCGCGTAAAAGGAGTTTGGCTGACGGTTAGCTTGGTTCAGGACACCATAGCGAGACCGTTACACTGACGCCTCCATCTTGGTTCATCTGGTGAAACAGGAAGTTGCTCTCAGCGTCTTCAGAGGTTTTAGTGTCGTTTCCTGCAGTGGTTGTTGGTGCAGCCCCCACAGGCTAGGAGGGGAACAGGCTGGTTTGGGTCAGAACCACAGTAGCTGCAGGTGGAGCAGATGTTCTGGTTCCAGGTCTCCCATGAGGAAAACATCGTGAGGATTGTCTGGACAGCTGAATCTAAGCGAATGGTGTGCAGGTGCGACTCTGGACAGGAACCCTGCTGGTCCATAACTCTGCATGTGGTGGACAGTCGGAGCAGCAGGATCAGCTCTGACTCTTCTAGTGAGCCTTTAAACCGACTCGTTGGCGCTTCAGCATCCTGCAGCCGACATAGTTTCACGTGTAGAGAGATGATTTATGGAGTCTTTGTTCCCACCTGCTCCCATTCTTCTCTGCTGGTGCCCGACTTTCCCTGCAGGGAATCAATAAGCTGATCTGATCTGAGCTTTATCTCTGATTTGAGCTCAGCGTTTCTCACAGGTAGAAGCTGCACCAGAACCGGACTGCAGGGAAACGGAGACGCTGCCGCGCTCAGCCGATCTGGGATTCCTGCCATCTGACAATCATCCTGTGAGCCGTTCCAGATCCTGGGGGGAACTCTGTGGGATCATGAGTCTTTAATTAAAATCTGACATGTAAGGAATGCTGCTGTGTTTTTGGTGGTGAGGAAAGAGGCTGCTGATGTTCCACTCGGCCGTCATGAAGTGAGTTATCGTCCTCCATGACGTCACTGTGAGCTCAGACAAACAGGAAGATCCAGTTCCACTTCAGCATGGAAACATGAACCTTAGCAGGAATCCTGAGTGTTTAACATGATGGGGAAAACTGTGTGGAGGGATGATCTCAAACAGGCCAGATGAGCTGTGGAAGTTTGACTTAAAACATGAATATAAACATTTGGATTTGATAGTTTTATTACATCAGGAAGTGAAGCAGGAAGTGGAGGTCACTCCTCCTTCCTTCCCATAAGTTTCCTCTTTTCTGACCTTCCCTACCCTCACCAATCCCCCTCACCTTCCTTATACACACAGAGTCCTCTCTAGGAATGCTGGAAAGAACATGCTCTCTTGCCGTCACAGTGCGCCACCTGCAGGATGTTTTGGGGTCTTTTAACGGTTTTCCAGCCAGTGCTAGCAGCCAGTGCTAGCAGCCAGTGCTAGCAGCCAGTGCTAGCAGCCAGTGCTAGCAGCTAGCAGCCAGTGCTAGCAGCCAGCAGCCAGTGCTAGCAGCCAGCAGCCAGTGCTAGCAGCCAGCAGCCAGTGCTAGCAGCTAGCAGCCAGCAGCCAGTGCTAGCAGCCAGCAGCCAGTGCTAGCAGCCAGCAGCCAGTGCTAGCAGCTAGCAGCCAGCAGCCAGTGCTAGCAGCCAGCAGCCAGTGCTAGCAGCCAGCAGCCAGTGCTAGCAGCCAGCAGCCAGTGCTAGCAGCCAGCAGCCAGTGCTAGCAGCCAGCAGCCAGTGCTAGCAGCCAGCAGCCAGTGCTAGCAGCCAGTGCTAGCAGCCAGTGCTAGCAGCTAGCAGCCAGCAGCCAGTGCTAGCAGCCAGCAGCCAGTGCTAGCAGCCAGCAGCCAGTGCTAGCAGCTAGCAGCCAGCAGCCAGTGCTAGCAGCCAGCAGCCAGTGCTAGCAGCCAGCAGCCAGTGCTAGCAGCCAGTGCTAGCAGCCAGTGCTAGCAGCCAGTGCTAGCAGCCAGTGCTAGCAGCCAGCAGCCAGTGCTAGCAGCCAGCAGCCAGTGCTAGCAGCCAGCAGCCAGTGCTAGCAGCTAGCAGCCATGTAGTAGACCGTCTATGAAGACCAAATCAGGCCAGGTTGACCTTCATGTGACCTGGACGCCCTGGGCTCCAGGTTCCCCAACCGGGTTGTAATATTACAACTTTTCTGTTTCACAAATGGACAAATGTTGACTTTATCTCAGTTTATTTTTTAGCCAGACCTGGAGATTGAACCTGATTGTTGGGTCTCGGAATGCTATTGAACAGGAAATGTGCATAAACGCTCCACAGGCTAACAAACTAAAACGACCGAGCTGAACAGGATTCACCAAAAAGAAACAAAATGTCCTTTTGGGTGTGAGCATCAATTTGTCTGGAAACCTGAGTACATGTCACTTCTCTGCTGCAAAATAGTGCATGTTTTATATTTAATATTGCAACATTTTTATGAAATCTACTAAATCAAAATGATGATCAGACATCATGATGAACTCCAGGGTTATCTGACTTGTAGTTTCATCCGACAGAGCTGGAATCAACCAGAACCGCCTTCCTAGAGCAGAAGATGTCGGAGGACTGAATATGTCCTCAGCAGCTGGTTCTGGTGGACACTGACGTCCTTTCAGTTGCTTCATTAGGTCTGCTTGGTTTCTTTCCTAACATCCGTCAACAGCGACCACAGGCTGGCCCCCGTCTCCTTCAGCTGTTGCCTTGCAACGCCTCAAACAGCGAGGACCAGAGACGTCCGTGGGACGCCAGCAGGACGCCAGCAGGACGCTCAGGTGGCTGCAGTCAGAGGAAGCCACCTGAGCGAGCGACGGATCTGAACTGCTTCACGTCGCTCCATGGACAACTTTGCCCGAAGCAAAAACGCAAACAAAAATAAAGACGGTCACACACAAGCATAAACACGGAGCGGACGTCCAGCTGTCGGGACGGACAGAGTGTGCATTCAGCCCAGGGTCAGAAAAGCCAGTCAGCGAGGAAGAAGCCATGTTCTGGGCTCTGAAGGTTTTCCTTTAGTCTTTAGGGTCTTGCTAGAATCTTGAAAAGGTTTTGTAGAGGGTTTGTTGGATCTTTCAAGCGTCTTTAGGTCTTTGTAACGTTTTGAAATGCTTTCTGTAGAATCATTGTAGGGCAGTTTTTGGTTCTTTGAGTTGTTTTACAGGATTGCTGCAGGGTCTTTGGTGGGACTGCAGATGGTATTTGTAGGATATTTGAAGCGTCTCTGAGGGTTTTGGAGCTGAAGGTCAGAAGTTGGTGGTGGGACGGTCTCTGTCTCATCGCTCTGCTGCAGGGCCCATCCCTGGTTTCCTGCAGGTGGATGTCTGCGGTTGTGTTTTCAGTAATTGCATAAAGATCTAGAACATCAGGAAGTGTCATAATGCAAACCGCTATGTTCCAGCAGACTGCCGGGACACGCCCAGACACAAAGGGTCATTTCTCAGCCTTTCTTCTGCCATCGCTACTGAAAAGTCCAACAAGTTACTCAACATCAACTGGCACAAGACAACGTCTCTGTGGGAAAATACTGAACCCTCAACAAAAACCTGTCGCAATCCTGCAGCCAAGAAACTCCACTTCCTAGACTGACCTCACCCTGCAGCTGCAGCATGCTGCAGCATGCTGCAGCATGCTGCAGCAGCTGACACTGCCAACAGGCAGGGGGCCTCTGATCTCAGAGGTCTGTAAAAGGCTTATTAACGGTCATCACTTTCTGCTCTCCTTCACTTGGAGGCACAGAACAAAATCTGAGCAGAAATGATCCTGGTGGACCTGGATGCTTTCTCCTCAGTCTTTGTAGGAACTCTGAAGGGAGTTTTCAGAGCATTAAGCAGGTCATTGCAGGATCTTTCCAGGATCTCTTGAGGGCTTGAAAGGTCCTTGAAGGTTTTTAGGGTCTTTGCAGCGTCATTGCCGGGGTTTCCTGAAGCTTTTGAGGGTCTGATTCCCCAAAGTGGCCCATATAGCAGGACTGACCCCACTGACCCCATGACCTCACTGACCCCATGACCTCACTGACCCCATGACCCCACTGACCCCATGACCTCACTGACCCCATGACCTCACTGACCCCATGACCTCACTGACCCCATGACCTCACTGACCCCATGACCCCACTGACCCCATGACCTCACTGACCCCATGACCCCACTGACCCCATGACCTCACTGACCCCATGACCTCACTGACCCCATGACCCACTGACCCCATGACCTCACTGACCCCATGACCCCACTGACCCCATGACCTCACTGACCCCATGACCTCACTGACCCCATGACCCCACTGACCCCATGACCTCACTGACCCCATGACCCCACTGACCCCATGACCTCGGCGTGTGGGGATTGGCGGCAGCATGAGGACAGGTGTTTCTGGAGCGGGCCACTGGGATCCACCTGGTGGTGAAAGAAGAACTGAAGTGGTGTCAGCGCTGAAGGTTCTGGTGTAAAGCAGTTTCTGGATCAGAACCGGTTTCAGGAAGATCTGCTTGGATCAGAACATCCTGATAAATGGGGCCATTCCTTCAGCTGCAGCGTGGTTCCGACCCGAACCGTCGTCGCCTCAGATAGTTTAGAAAGGACTGTTTTCATGAGCAGCAGGCGGATTCCTGCAGCGGGAGGAAGGAGACCCTCGAGACCAAGACGCAGGAATCTGAAGAGCTTCCTGAGAGAAGACATGGACAAGCTGCCGGAGGCTTCGGACCTGAAACGGTTCTGATGGACGCTCTGACTGTGAGGGAGACGGCTTCAGCTCTAAACCGGACCAGAACCGCCACGACAGCCAGAAAGAGGCACAAAGAGGGTGAAGGTTGGAGGCCGGCGCCTCCCGCTGAAGACTGATGATGTTTGGATGAGGAAGAGGAGAGAGTGACGGACGAAGAGGAGGAGGGAGAGCAGCCGACGGCTCGGCTCGCCACAAATCACCGACTATTTACACTCGCTCCAAACCAGTTCCCCGAAGTCCGAGAGGAGGGCCTCCTCCTCCTCCTCCTCGTCTTCCTCATCAGCAAAACAAAGGCCGTGTTTACTGGACGGACAAACACAGACGGACGCGGTCGCCTGGCCAAACAAAGCCACCGAGACGAGACGAGACGCATCACCGTCTGGAAACTCTGCTCAAAACAAACCAGAGCTTCTCTCCCAGATCCAGAACCTGTAGCCGGGTCGCTTCTGACCTTCTGACACGTTCCTCAAGACAAACAACCACAAGTTCTTAAAGGGACAGTACTCTGCGTCATCACATCCAGTAACCATGGCAACACCAGCTGTTGTTAGCACTTCCTTAAAGAAACTGACCGGACTGGATCGGACCGGACCGGACTGGACCTGACCGGACCGGATTGGACCGGACCGGAACGGATTGGACCGGACCGGACCGGACTGGACCTGACCGGACCGGAACGGACCGGACTGGACCTGACCGGACCGGACTGGACCTGACCGGACCGGAACGGACCGGACTGGACCGGACCGGACCGGACTGGACCGGACCGGACCGGAACGGACCGGACTGGACCTGACCGGACCGGACTGGACCTGACCGGACCGGAACGGACCGGACTGGACCGGACCGGACCGGACCGGACCGGATTGGACCGGACCGGACCGGACCCGAAGAAATTGGACCTGACCGGACTGGACTGGACCGGACTGGACCGGACCGGACCGGATTGGACCGGACCGGATTGGACCGGAAGAAACTGGACCTGACCGGACTGGACCGGACTGGACCGGACCGGACCGGATTGGACCGGACTGGACCGGACCGGACCGGATTGGACCGGACCGGACCCGAAGAAATTGGACCTGACCGGACTGGACCGGACCGGACCGGATCGGACCGGACCTGACCTGACCGGACCGGATCGGACCGGACCGGACTGGACTGGACCTGACCGGACCGGATCGGACCGGAAGAAACTGGACCGGACCGGACAGGATTGGACCGGACCGGACCGGACCCGAAGAAACTGGACCGGACTGGACTGGACCGGACCGGACTGGACCTGACCGACCGGGACCGGATCGGGAAGAAACTGGACCGGACTGGACTGGACCGGACCGGACCGGAAGAAACTGGACCGGACTGGACTGGACCGGACCGGACCGGATCGGACCGGAAGAAACTGGACCGGACCGGACCGGAAGAAACTGGACCAGACTGGACTGGACCGGACCGGACTGGATCGGACCGGACCGGACTGGACCTGACCGGACCGGACCGGATCGGACCGGAAGAAACTGGACCGGACCGGACCGGATCGGAAGAAACTGGACCGGACTGGACTGGACCGGACCGGACCGGACTGGAAGAAACTGGACCGAAACGAATTTGACTGTAAAATTTATGTGCCAGTAAAAAAACTAATTTAGGATTAAAATATTTCAACGTTTTTCCTCATGGGAATTATTATGAAAATATTGTGATGACCAAAATTTTATCAACTGCTGTTTAAATTAAATTTCATTTCTACAGAAAACTGTGAAAAATTGTTTTTTTCAAAATAATTTCTTTTTCTTTTTACTTTATTTTTAGCTCAGGCTCTGAAGGAAAAACAGAAAAAGAAATTCTCGTGTATTTTCCTCATTTTTTTTCTTGTCATCCAACGAAAGAAAAAAATAATAAAAATCAGTGAAACGGTTGTTTGCCGTAGAAATGAAACATTTCGAGGGCTGCTGTAAACAAATATTTTAGTAATGGAGTAATCTACCGATCATTCTTACGATTAATCAAGTAAAGGGATAAAAACTGATCATATATAATATTGGTAAATCTGGCGTAACACCAGTTACGATCACATATCAATATCAGTCCAGTTTTTCATTTTTGAGCTTCTCCAACAGAAACTTTTCTGTAGTTTAGAAAACTAACTGTAACAAAAACGTTTCTAAGTTATGAAGAATCTGAAATGATATGAAACTGAATAACAAAGAGGCAGAATCACAACACGCTTCTGAAAATGATCCAGCTCTTGGTTTTCATCTCCACTCAGTTTAATAGATGAACTTTGACCTTGGCCCAAACCTGTCAAGCTTTGGGTTTGAGAAAACAGAAATGTGACCTCGTGTTGGGGGTCATGGGGGTCATGGAGGTCATAGAGGGCAAATGAACGAAAGCTGGGGGGAAATGGACCAGGGGACGTTAGTAAGACCTGGGCAGCAATACGGGATGTTTACGGCGCCATCGTTCATCACGCTGAGCAACCATGAGCCGCCATGACACTCCGCCATGACGCTCCACCATGACGCTCTGCCATGACGCTCCGCCATGACGCTCCGCCATGACGCTCTGCCATGACGCTCCGCCATGACGCTCCACCATGACGCTCCGCCATGACGCTCCGCCATGAAGCTCCGCCATGACGCTCCGCCATGACGCTCCACCATGACCATGACGCTCTGCCATGACGCTCCGCCATGACGCTCCACCATGACGCTCCGCCATGACGCTCCGCCATGAAGCTCCGCCATGACGCTCCGCCATGACGCTCCACCATGACCATGACGCTCCGCCATGACGCTCCGCCATGACGCTCCGCCATGACGCTACGCCATGACGCTCCGCCATGACGCTCCGCCATGACGCTCCACCATGACACTCCGCCATGACGCTCCGCCATGACACTCCGCCATGACGCTCTGCCATGACGCTCCACCATGACCATGACGCTCCACCATGACGCTCCACCATGACCATGACGCTCCGCCATGACCATGACGCTCCACCATGACGCTCCGCCATGACGCTCTGCCATGACGCTCCGCCATGACGCTCCGCCATGACGCTCCGCCATGACGCTCCGCCATGACGCTCCACCATGACACTCCACCATGACACTCCGCCATGACGCTCCACCATGACGCTCCACCATGACGCTCCACCATGACCATGACGCTCCGCCATGACCATGACGCTCTGCCATGACGCTCCGCCATGACCATGACGCTCCACCATGACGCTCCACCATGACCATGACGCTCCGCCATGACGCTCTGCCATGACCATGATGCTCCGCCATGACGCTCCACCATGACGCTCCGCCCACCATGACGCTCCACCATGACGCTCCGCCATGACGCTCCGCCATGACGCTCCGCCATGAAGCTCCGCCATGACGCTCCACCATGACGCTCCACCATGACGCTCCGCCATGACGCTCCGCCATGACGCTTCACCATGACGCTCCGCCATGACGCTCCGCCATGACGCTCCGCCATGACGCTCCGCCATGAAGCTCCGCCATGACGCTCCACCATGACGCTCCGCCATGACGCTCCGCCATGACGCTCCACCATGACGCTCCACCATGACGCTCCACCATGAAGCTCCACCATGACGCTCTGCCATGACGCTCCGCCATGACGCTCCGTCCACCATGACGCTCCGTCCACCATGACGCTCCGTCCACCATGACGCTCCGTCCACCATGACGCTCCACCATGACGCTCCACCATGACGCTCTGCCATGACGCTCCGCCATGACGCTCCGTCCACCATGACGCTCCGTCCACCATGACGCTCCGTCCACCATGACGCTCCGTCCACCATGACGCTCCACCATGACGCTCCACCATGACGCTCCGCCATGACGCTCCACCATGATGCTCCGCCATGACGCTCCACCATGACGCTCCACCATGACGCTCTGCCATGATGCTCCGCCATGACGCTCCGTCCACCATGACGCTCCATGACGCTCCACCATGACGCTCTGCCATGACGCTTCACCATGACGCTCCGCCACCGTCATTTAAGGATTCTGATTGGTCCCGAAACCATGACAACCCGGGTATTATCACCGATCAATTAAATCCCCATGAGCCGAACCTGAAGACTGGACGTTATGCTGCTAACACTTAGCTTCCACCAACAACCCAGAGGAAGTCAGAGCTGCATGTAAAGCTAATAATGTCCCTCCGGAACACGGTGCTAATAAATAAAACTAAGGAAGCTTCAAGGCAGATACATTTTCCTAGATTAGTTTTAATAGTCGAGGAACTGCAGTCATTCCAGGAAGCGTTTCATCCCTTAACATTTCATAAAAGAATACATTTATTAGGTTTTTTTTTTGCTCTTCTGGGGAAAAAAGATCCATAAGGAATAAAATGTGAGGTTCTGACCTGGTTCTATGTTCTGTATTCATTGTAAAACAACAACAACAAAAACCCAGAAGATGAAATGCTGTGAATGCAGCAGAACCCTGTGCAGTGGCAGTGAAGGGGTTAACCAGAGCAGTTTATGTAACTCTGATCTGAGAAGAGGAGTGTGTTGCCTCTTCCTCAGCTCCTGCAGGGCCACATGCTTCCTGTGGCCGTCCACGCTGTGGGGGGGGTGGGTGTCTCCAGCAGCAGGTCTGGCTGTTACACCGCCGCAGTTCACCACAACTTAAATAAGAGCGGCGGCTCTGATCCCATCTAATCTCTGAGCCCATCTGCTGCAGCCGCTCCGCCGCAGCTCTGTCCAGCTCCAGGTTCAAAATAGGCTGAGGGGACGCAGGGGGCGCGCGCGCGTGTGTGTGTGTGTGTGTAGGTGTGTGTGTAGGTGTGTGTGTGTGTGTGTGTGTGTAGGTGTGTGTAGGTGTGTGTGTGTGTGTGTGTAGGTGTGTGTAGGTGTGTGTGTGTGTGTAGGTGTGTAGGTGTGTGTGTGTTTTGGTGTGTGTGTAGGTGTGTGTAGGTGTGTGTGTGTGTGTGTGTGTGTAGGTGTGTGTAGGTGTGTGTAGGTGTGTGTGTGTGTGTGTTAGGTGTGTGTAGGTGTGTGTGTGTGTAGGTGTGTGTGTGTGTGTGTGTAGGTGTGTGAGTGTGTGTGTGTGTAGGTGTGTGTATGTGTGTGTGTGTGTGTGTAGGTGTGTGTAGGTGTGTGTAGGTGTGTGTGTGTGTGTGTGTAGGTGTGTGTGTGTGTAGGTGTGTGTGTGTGTGTGTGTGTAGGTGTGTGTGTGTAGGTGTGTGTGTGTGTGTAGGTGTGTGTGTGTGTGTGTAGGTGTGTGTGTGTGTGTGTGTGTAGGTGTGTGTAGGTGTGTGTGTGTGTGTGTAGGTGTGTGTGTGTGTGTAGGTGTGTGTGTGTGTAGGTGTGTGTGTGTGTGTGTGTGTGTAGGTGTGTGTAGGTGTGTGTGTAGGTGTGTGTGTGTGTGTGTGTAGGTGTGTGTAGGTGTGTGTGTGTGTAGGTGTGTGTGTGTAGGTGTGTGTGTAGGTGTGTGTGTGTAGGTGTGTGTGTGTGTGTGTAGGTGTGTGAGTGTGTGTGTGTGTGTAGGTGTGTGTGTGTGTGTGTGTGTAGGTGTGTGTAGGTGTGTGTAGGTGTGTGTGTGTGTGTGTGTAGGTGTGTGTGTGTGTAGTGTGTGGTGTGTGTGTGTGTAGTGTGTGTGTGTAGGTGTGTGTGTGTGTAGGTGTGTGTATGTGTGTGTGTGTGTGTATGTGTGTGTGTGTGTGTGTGTAGGTGTGTGTGTGTGTGTAGGTGTGTGTAGGTGTGTGTGTGTGTGTGTGTAGGTGTGTGTGTAGGTGTGTGTGTGTGTGTGTAGGTGTGTGTGTGTAGGTGTGTGTGTGTGTGTGTGTGTGTGTAGGTGTGTGTGTGTAGGTGTGTGTGTGTGTGTGTGCGTGTGTGTGTGTGTAGGTGTGTGTGTGTGTGTGTGTAGGTGTGTGTAGGTGTGTGTTGTGTGTGTAGGTGTGTGTGTAGGTGTGTGTGTGTGTGTGTGCGTGTGTGTGTGTGTGTAGGTGTGTGTAGGTGTGTGTGTGTGTGTGTAGGTGTGTGTGTGTAGGTGTGTGTGTGTGTGTGCGTGTGTGTGTGTGTGTAGGTGTGTGTAGTGTGTGTGTGTGTGTGTAGGTGTGTGTGCGTGTGTGTGTGTGTGTAGGTGTGTGTAGGTGTGTGTGTGTGTGTGTGTGTAGGTGTGTGTGTGTGTGTGTGTAGGTGTGTGTGTGTGTGTGTGTGTAGGTGTGTGTAGGTGTGTGTGTAGGTGTGTGTGTGTGTGTGTGTAGGTGTGTGTGTGTGTGTGTGTGTAGGTGTGTGTAGGGTGTGTGTAGGTGTGTGTGTAGGTGTGTGTGTGTGTGTGTAGGTGTGTGTGTGTGTGTAGGTGTGTGTGTGTGTGTGTAGGTGTGTGTAGGTGTGTGTGTAGGTGTGTGT
Source organism: Poeciliopsis prolifica (assembly GCF_027474105.1). Taxonomy (NCBI): domain Eukaryota; kingdom Metazoa; phylum Chordata; class Actinopteri; order Cyprinodontiformes; family Poeciliidae; genus Poeciliopsis; species Poeciliopsis prolifica. The sequence continues at coordinate 365,608 of NW_026562521.1, forward strand.
GTGTGTGTGTGTGTGTGTGTGTGTGTGTAGGTGTGTGTGTGTGTGTGTGTAGGTGTGTAGGTGTGTGTGTGTCTGTGTGTGTGTGTGTGTGTGTGAGGGGGGAAGGAGGGTTGGCCGTTGCTGGTTGGGAAAGTGTTGCAGCATCTTCCTCTGGGTGGAGGAGAAGGTTGGAGTGGATGGAGAGTTGGCCAACGGGGGCGGAGCTTCAGATGACCTCAGAGGTCAAAGGTGAAGCTGAGCCTCATACTGCAACCTCTGAAGAGGAGGCAGATAAGCCCCGCCTCCTCCTCAGAGGTCACCTGAGGTCAGGACATCAGGTAACTTGGTAACACTTTATTTGACTGTGAATAAAACCGTCATAAACATGAGTGAATATTTATGACTGTTGTCATAAAGTGTAAACATGACTCTGTTAATACAAAGTTGACATTATTCAAAATATCTTTTTTATGACAACTTGACATTAATCAAGAAATCATGATGTGACATAAATTTTGTTATCAAAGTATTACTGATTAAAGTTAAACTTTAATAACATAAAGCTCCTTAACTTTTAAAGTTGAATCTGTTTTACTTTCATAACAAATTTATGTCAGATTGTGGAAGTCAGCAGAAAAAGACAAAAATATAATTTCATTCTCTTCCAATCCAAACCAAAACTAGAAGAAAGTAAAACTGTTGGTGTGTTTGACCTCTCCCCTTCACAATAAGAGCATACATTCAGGTGTGAAATATGTGCATTGATCAGCCACACAGGCCCCCTGAACACACACAGTGTCACCAACACGAAAAAAACACAGCATGTCAAACAACATCACAAGTAAATACAATAAAAACTAAACAGCAGCAACAAACAAAGCAACTGAAACACAGAACGGAAACGACTAGGAAGTGCAATAAGTCGGGCGCCACAGGAACAGGGCTGAAATTGAAAGAGACTCCAGATCATGGTGTCAACATCGAGTCCTGGAGGGCCGGTGTCCTGCAACCTTTAGATGCGTCTCTGCTGCACCTGAATACAATAATTAGGTCATTAAGGCTCTGGAGAACTGATCTACTCAAGGAGGAGGTAATTAAGCCATTTCATTCCAGGGTTTGTACCTGTGGCACATTGAAAAACTGCAGGACATCGGCCCTAACGACTGGAGTTTGACACCCCTGCTCCAGATGGACTGCGACCAAACTGTCCACCTGAGGGGACACAGCAGCAGGAAGACTGGGGGACGACCAGCTCAACTGGGTCCCCTGGAAACATGAGCTGGCTTCAAACGGTCCATGAAATACTCTCTTGATTCCCCCCAGCTCCACCAGAACATCCCGGTTCTCCTCTCCAGAACACGGATGGACCATCGTAAGGGCTGAAGGGGTGAGGTAGATAAATACAGACATTAGGTTTGTGAAAAGGAAAAAGCAGAACTGCTTCAACCTGCGGACCCGGGCCGCCGCTGCTGACAGGCTAACACACATTAGCGCTGCTGCTGACAGGCTAACACACATTAGCGCTGCTGCTGACAGGCTAACACACATTAGTGCTGCAGCTGACAGGCTAACACACATTAGTGCCGCTGCTGACAGGCTAACACACATTAGCGCTGCTGCTGACAGGCTAACACACATTAGCGCTGCTGCTGACAGGCTAACACACATTAGTGCTGCAGCTGACAGGCTAACACACATTAGTGCCGCTGCTGACAGGCTAACACACATTAGCGCTGCTGCTGACAGGCTAACACACATTAGCGCTGCTGCTGACAGGCTAACACACATTAGTGCTGCAGCTGACAGGCTAACACACATTAGTGCCGCTGCTGACAGGCTAACACACATTAGCGCTGCTGCTGACAGGCTAACACACATTAGTGCTGCAGCTGACAGGCTAACACACATTAGTGCTGCAGCTGACAGGCTAACACACATTAGCGCTGCTGCTGACAGGCTAACACACATTAGCGCTGCTGCTGACAGGCTAACACACATTAGCGCTGCTGCTGACAGGCTAACACACATTAGCGCTGCTGCTGACAGGCTAACACACATTAGCGCTGCTGCTGACAGGCTAACACACATTAGCGCCGCAGCTGACAGGCTAACACACATTAGCGCTGCTGCTGACAGGCTAACACACATTAGCGCTGCAGCTGACAGGCTAACACACATTAGCGCCGTTGCAGGAGTGGTTGTTTCTCCCCACCAGCCCCGCTGTTAGAGAAACCCGTTCATCCCTCGTTCATCTCAGGTCCCTGATTCTGAAGGATGATCCGAGTGAGACGTTTGTCTGGCAGAGATAAATGAGCTTATCATGAACCGTTTCTAAATTGTTCTATTATCATGTTTTTCTTTGTGTTTTTCATTGTTGATGTTTAAATGGAGCTAAAGTGAAGCTCTGGGGTTCAGACGGTTTAACCATTGACTGTCTGCTGATTGGTCAGTTTAAAGGTTCTTTCTGCTCTCCTTTCATGATGAACAAGCTAAATGTCTCTTAAAAGCTAAATGCTAACTAAGCTAAAGGCTACATTCTATTAAAGTTGCAGCATAGCTTTTCAGCTGATGATCAGCAACAATTAATATTATTTACAGTATTCTGGATTGAAAAGTGATTGTTTAAAACAGCAAACCTCGTTCTGTCTGTTTAAGCTGCCATTTTATGAATTGCTCTACGTCCGCCATCTTGCTATTTAAAAGCAAATTTTTCAATGAATTTGAGCTATTGTTAATCATTTTCAGGTAACTTGTTCTAATTTCAGAAACTCTTCAAAACCTGTTTGGGTCTTTAAGCAGGCGTATGGTATTTATAGATATAATCACTCTGAATTATTTTACTTTTCATTCTTACATATTTTCAGTGCTGTGAGAATCCACAGAATATTCTGGCGCAAATGAATCTGAATGAGTTGAAAACTAATTTGTCCTTATTTCCAAATCCCTGATGTTATAAATTTGGTTTTTCAAACTGGTGTGACATCATGTTTCATCTTTCTCTCAGTAGTTCAGTTGAGTTGGTCCAGTTTGTTGATTGAAGTATTTAACGGTGAGGTTGGATTATTTTTATTGATTAGAGATGCTTGTTTGGACTTGTCCCTTCATCATTTTAATACCAAAGCAATCTGAATAATAAAAAGCTGAACTTGATGCTCTAGTTGGTAACTGGGATCAGCTGGAAGGAACTGAGTTAGATCTGTGAGTAGAAACTGGATCTGTTTGTGTTTATGAGCCTTGAACTGATCTCTGTTTGGAATATTTTGAACTCAACAGAAAATGGCACGTTTCTTTAAGGTCAGAGGTTAGAATTCAGGATTTTCTGATGACTTCCTGTCCTGTTTCGATTGCTTTATTTCCAGGTTGTTTTGAAGCAGAACTTCGAATCTCCTCCTGACTCTGATTTACACTCAGTGCCTCCCAGCATCACAGCCGCTAAGTCGCTAAGAGCCGACTCAGCTCTAATCTCCCAAACAGACTCGCCCACACTTCAACACACACCTTCCAGACACAGATAACTCTCTGCGGTGTTTCCTAAAGCTCAGGAACAATCCGGGTCTTATGCAGCCGCGGCGCCGGCCCATGCGGTCGGCTGCGGCCGCTAACCTCCAGAAAGCTGAGGCTTTGTCCATCTGAATCCCGTCTCTCTCTCGAGGCCCAGACGAGGCTCTTGTGGTGTGTGAAGCAACTGTGGGTTTGTTTGGGCCTCTTGTCATTTTCCACTGCAGCAGCAAACATTATTTTATCACAACGAGCATTTGGAGTCCTGAATCAACGCCAAACAATGAAACTGCTGCCTTGTCGGCCCGTCACACACCATTTCAGCCTCGGCGGAGCAGAAAGTCTGCGTTCTCACAGGAATCACTCAGGGCCCGCTCTGGCTGCACACATTCCTTCATTTGGGTTTTATGTTAGAAAAACTCCAGCAGGAGGAGCACACAGAACACACACACAGAAAACACACACAGAAACACACACACAGAAACACACACACAGAACACACACAGAAACACACACACAGAAACACACACACAGAAACACACACACAGAACACACACACAGAACACACACACAGAAACACACACACAGAAACACACACACAGAACACACACACAGAAACACACACACAGAAACACACACACAGAAACACACACACAGAAACACACACAGAACACACACACAGAAACACACACAGAAACACACACACAGAACACACACACAGAAACACACACACAGAACACACACAGAACACACACACAGAAACACACACACAGAAACACACACAGAAACACACACACAGAAACACACACACAGAACACACACACAGAAACACACACACAGAAACACACACAGAAACACACACACAGAAACACACACACAGAACACACACACAGAACACACACACAGAACACACACACAGAAACACACACACAGAACACACACACAGAACACACACAGAAACACACACATCCCTCACTGTCAACGTGGGGAACCAGTAGGATGCCACAGAACAAACCAGGCTGGACGGATCAGAAACGGAGGATGATGGTTGGATGGTTGGATGATGGTTAGATGATGGTTGGATGGTTGGATGATGGTTGGATGATGGTTGGATGGTTGGATGATGGGGGATGTTGGATGATGGTTGGAAGATGGTTGGATGATGGTTGGAAGGTTGGATGATGGGATGGTTGGATGATGGTTGGATGATGGTTGGATGATGGTTGGAAGGTTGGATGATGGTTGGAAGGTTGGATGATGGTTGGATGATGGTTGGATGGTTGGATGATGGTTGGATGACGGTTGGATGATGGTTGGATGACGGTTGGATGATGGTTGGATGATGGTTCTGGCCCAAGAGAGAGAGTGGCCCAAGTTCTGCTGGTTCTGGTGTTTAATGAAACCGACTCAGATCTGTTGGACATGAAAACCTTCTGCTGCATCTCCTACAGGTTCCTGTTGCTGCTGATGACACCTCAGTATCAGTGTGTGGAGGAAGTGCAGCAGTGAGGGAGATGCTATCAGCACCTGCAGACACTCAGCAGGAAACCACAAACTCCAGCCAGGCAGGATCCTGAGACCCGAAGAGAAGGAAGAGACTCAGTAACTGAAGGGTGGATGTCTCCCTCTCTCTCTCTCTCTCTCCCTCCATCTCTCAATGTCTCTCTCTCTCTCTCTCAATGTCTCTCTCTCTCCATCTCTCCATCTCTCCCTCTCTCTCTCCCTCTCTCTCTCTCTCTCTCCCTCTTTCTCTCTCTCTCCCTCTCTCTCTCTCTCTCTCTCTCTCTTCCTCTCTCTCTCTCCCTCTTTCTCTCTCTCTCTCTCTCTCTCTCTCTCCCTCTTTCTCTCTCTCTCCCTCTCTCTCTCTCTCTCCTCTCTCTGTCTCTCTCTCTCTCTCTCTCCCTCTCTCTGTCTCCCTCTTTCTCTCTCTCTCTCTCTCTCTCTCTCTCTCTCTCTCTCTCTCTCTCTCTCTCTCTCCCGCGCTTCAAGTCGATGCTCCAGTTTACTGTTTTCATGGTTTCTGCACATAGAGCATCTCAGCGGTTCTGATCCGTAATGTAAAGCCTGGCCTGGTTCTGTTTATGATTGTTGAAAAGTAAAACCTGATCTCAGCGCCCTGTGACCTCTGACCTCTCCTCACTGGAGTAAACTTCCACCCTCTGTTTTTCCTGGTTAGGTTTGGTTATGAGGACCTGGTTAATGATCGGCCGGACCGGTCCGGTACGAACCGGTCCGGACCTGGACTCACTTTATTTTTTTCTGAATTCCCAGGACGACAGAGATGGAAATGAACTTCACGGTTCAAAGTTCACAGATGGAGAACGTCCGAAATATTAGCTTGGCTGCGCTGATGGACAGGGCCAAACTGCAGCAGAGCCAATAAGCTATGGTGTTCCTCACAGCTCCAGCTGTGATTGGGCAGAAGTTTTTGCCATATTTTATGCATAAATGTTGAAATTTCCACCCAGTTCTCTTCCATTGTCCAGTTTCTGAATCTGCATGAATACTGAGTGATTATGTGGGAGGAATTATTTGTACAGTTTTTTACTAAATAACCCCAAAGACAGTCAGATAGCTAAAAACCCTGCGAAGGAAATGAAAACATCAAGGCTGATGGAGGAGGCAGTCTGCAGAAAGGTGGTAAATGCTCCATTAAAACAAAATGGAAGATTCATTCATGGATTCATATTTAAAATGTTATAACTGTGAAAATGACGCCTTAATGTGTCAGTTTGCCTTTGAGACTCGAAAAGATCAAAAGGATCCACTGATAGATGATCAGAAATCACAAATAAATGATTTGAATCGAATAATGAAAAGATTCGCCCCCTGGTGGCCAGAACAAAGAAACACACGTTCACTGAGAACAGAAGATCTGCTGCTGAACAAGGCGGAACGTTCCGTCCTCAGTGCAGCATCAGGAAGTGCAGCATCAGGAAGTGCTGCATCAGGAAATGCTGCATCAGGAAGTGCTGCATCAGGAAATGCTGCATCAGGAAGTGCTGCATCAGGCAGTGCTGAATCATGAAGTGCTTCATCAGGAAGTGCTGCATCAGGAAGTGCTGCATCAGAAAGTGTTGCATCAGGAAGTGCTGCATCAGGAAGTGCTGCATCAGGAAATGCTGCATCAGGAAGTGCTGCATCAGAAAGTGCTGCATCAGAAAGTGCTGCATCAGGAAGTGTTGCATCAGGAAGTGCTGCATCAGGAAGTGCTGCATAAGGAAATGCTGCATCAGGAAATGCTGCATCAGGAAATGCTGCATCAGGAAGTGCTTTATCAGAAAATGCTGCATCAGGAAGTGCTTTATCAGGAAGTGCTGCATCAGGCAGTGCTGCATCAGGAAATGCTGCATCAGGAAGTGCTGCATCAGGAAATGCTGCATCAGGAAGTGCTGCATCAGAAAGTGCTGTATCAGGAAATGCTGCATCAGGAAGTACTTTATCAGAAAATGCTGCATCAGGAAGTGCTTTATCAGGAAGTGCTGCATCAGGCAGTGCTGCATCAGGAAATGCTGCATCAGGAAGTGCTGCATCAGGAAATGCTGCATCAGGAAATGCTGCATCAGGAAGTGCTGCATCAGGCAGTGCTGAATCATGAAGTGCTTCATCAGGAAGTGCTGCATCAGGAAGTGCTGCATCAGAAAGTGTTGCATCAGGAAGTGCTGCATCAGGAAGTGCTGCATCAGGAAATGCTGCATCAGGAAGTGCTGCATCAGAAAGTGTTGCATCAGGAAGTGCTGCATCAGGAAGTGCTGCATCAGGAAATGCTGCATCAGGAAGTGCTGCATCAGAAAGTGCTGCATCAGAAAGTGCTGTATCAGGAAATGCTGCATCAGGAAGTGCTTTATCAGAAAATGCTGCATCAGGAAGTGCTTTATCAGGAAGTGCTGCATCAGGCAGTGCTGCATCAGGAAATGCTGCATCAGGAAGTGCTGCATCAGGAAATGCTGCATCAGGAAGTGCTGCATCAGGAAATGCTGCATCAGGAAGTGCTGCATCAGAAAGTGCTGCATCAGAAAGTGCTGTATCAGGAAATGCTGCATCAGGAAGTGCTTTATCAGGAAGTGCTGCATCAGGCAGTGCTGCATCAGGAAATGCTGCATCAGGAAGTGCTGCATCAGGAAATGCTGCATCAGGAAGTGCTGCATCAGGAAGTGCTGCATCAGAAAGTGTTGCATCAGGAAGTGCTGCATCAGGAAGTGCTGCATCAGGAAATGCTGCATCAGGAAGTGCTGCATCAGGAAGTGCTGCATCAGAAAGTGTTGCATCAGGAAGTGCTGCATCAGAAAGTGCTGTATCAGGAAATGCTGCATCAGGAAGTGCTTTATCAGAAATGCTGCATCAGGAAGTGCTTTATCAGGAAGTGCTGCATCAGAAAGTGCTGTATCAGGAAATGCTGCATCAGGAAGTGCTTTATCAGAAAATGCTGCATTAGGAAGTGCTTTATCAGGAAGTGCTGCATCAGGAAATGCTGCATCAGGAAGTGCTGCATCAGGAAGTGCTTCATCAGGAAGTGCTGCATCAGAAAGTGTTGCATCAGGAAGTGTTGCATCAGGAAGTGCTGCATCAGAAAGTGTTGCATCAGAAAGTGCTGTATCAGGAAATGCAGCATCAGGAAGTGCTGCATCAGGCAGTGCTGAATCATGAAGTGCTTTATCAGAAAATGCTGCATCAGGAAGTGCTGCATCAGGAAGTGCTGCATCAGAAAGTTGCATCAGGAAGTGCTGCATCAGAAAGTGCTGTATCAGGAAATGCTGCATCAGGAAGTTTTATCAGAAAATGCTGCATCAGGAAGTGCTTTATCAGGTGCTGCATCAGGCAGTGCTGAATTATGAAGTGCTTCATCAGGAAGTGCTGCATCAGAAAGTGTTGCATCAGGAAGTGTTGCATCAGGAAGTGCTGCATCAGAAAGTGTTGCATCAGAAAGTGCTGTATCAGGAAATGCAGCATCAGGAAGTGCTGCATCAGGCAGTGCTGAATCATGAAGTGCTTTATCAGAAAATGCTGCATCAGGAAGTGCTGCATCAGGAAGTGCTGCATCAGGAAGTGCTGCATCAGAAAGTGCTTCATCAGGAAGTGCTGCATCAGAAAGTGTTGCATCAGAAAGTGTTGCATCAGGAAGTGCTTCATCAGAAAGTGCTTTATCAGAAAATGCTGCATCAGGAAGTGCTTTATCAGGAAGTGCTGCATCAGGCAGTGCTGAATTATGAAGTGCTTCATCAGGAAGTGCTGCATCAGAAAGTGTTGCATCAGGAAGTGTTGCATCAGGAAGTGCTGCATCAGAAAGTGTTGCATCAGAAAGTGCTGTATCAGGAAATGCAGCATCAGGAAGTGCTGCATCAGGCAGTGCTGAATCATGAAGTGCTTTATCAGAAAATGCTGCATCAGGAAGTGCTGCATCAGGAAGTGCTTCATCAGGAAGTGCTGCATCAGAAAGTGTTGCATCAGGAAGTGTTGCATCAGGAAGTGCTGCATCAGGAAGTGCTGCATCAGAAAGTGCTTCATCAGGAAGTGCTGCATCAGAAAGTGTTGCATCAGAAAGTGTTGCATCAGGAAGTGTTGCATCAGGAAGTGTTGCATCAGGAAGTGCTGCATCAGGCAGTGCTGAATCATGAAGTGCTTCATCAGGAAGTGCTGCATCAGAAAGTGCTGTATCAGGAAATGCTGCATCAGGAAGTGCTTTATCAGAAAATGCTGCATCAGGAAGTGCTTTATCAGGAAGTGCTGCATCAGGCAGTGCTGCATCAGGAAATGCTGCATCAGGAAGTGCTGCATCAGGAAATGCTGCATCAGGAAGTGCTGCATCAGGAAATGCTGCATCAGGAAGTGCTGCATCAGAAAGTGCTGCATCAGAAAGTGCTGTATCAGGAAATGCTGCATCAGGAAGTGCTTTATCAGGAAGTGCTGCATCAGGCAGTGCTGCATCAGGAAATGCTGCATCAGGAAGTGCTGCATCAGGAAATGCTGCATCAGGAAGTGCTGCATCAGGAAGTGCTGCATCAGAAAGTGTTGCATCAGGAAGTGCTGCATCAGGAAGTGCTGCATCAGGAAATGCTGCATCAGGAAGTGCTGCATCAGGAAGTGCTGCATCAGAAAGTGTTGCATCAGGAAGTGCTGCATCAGAAAGTGCTGTATCAGGAAATGCTGCATCAGGAAGTGCTTTATCAGAAAATGCTGCATCAGGAAGTGCTTTATCAGGAAGTGCTGCATCAGAAAGTGCTGTATCAGGAAATGCTGCATCAGGAAGTGCTTTATCAGAAAATGCTGCATCAGGAAGTGCTTTATCAGGAAGTGCTGCATCAGGAAATGCTGCATCAGGAAGTGCTGCATCAGGAAGTGCTTCATCAGGAAGTGCTGCATCAGAAAGTGTTGCATCAGGAAGTGTTGCATCAGGAAGTGCTGCATCAGAAAGTGTTGCATCAGAAAGTGCTGTATCAGGAAATGCAGCATCAGGAAGTGCTGCATCAGGCAGTGCTGAATCATGAAGTGCTTTATCAGAAAATGCTGCATCAGGAAGTGCTGCATCAGGAAGTGCTGCATCAGAAAGTGTTGCATCAGGAAGTGCTGCATCAGAAAGTGCTGTATCAGGAAATGCTGCATCAGGAAGTGCTTTATCAGAAAATGCTGCATCAGGAAGTGCTTTATCAGGAAGTGCTGCATCAGGCAGTGCTGAATTATGAAGTGCTTCATCAGGAAGTGCTGCATCAGAAAGTGTTGCATCAGGAAGTGTTGCATCAGGAAGTGCTGCATCAGAAAGTGTTGCATCAGAAAGTGCTGTATCAGGAAATGCAGCATCAGGAAGTGCTGCATCAGGCAGTGCTGAATCATGAAGTGCTTTATCAGAAAATGCTGCATCAGGAAGTGCTGCATCAGGAAGTGCTTCATCAGGAAGTGCTGCATCAGAAAGTGTTGCATCAGGAAGTGTTGCATCAGGAAGTGCTGCATCAGGAAGTGCTGCATCAGAAAGTGCTTCATCAGGAAGTGCTGCATCAGAAAGTGTTGCATCAGAAAGTGTTGCATCAGGAAGTGCTTCATCAGAAAGTGCTTTATCAGAAAATGCTGCATCAGGAAGTGCTTTATCAGGAAGTGCTGCATCAGGCAGTGCTGAATTATGAAGTGCTTCATCAGGAAGTGCTGCATCAGAAAGTGTTGCATCAGGAAGTGTTGCATCAGGAAGTGCTGCATCAGAAAGTGTTGCATCAGAAAGTGCTGTATCAGGAAATGCAGCATCAGGAAGTGCTGCATCAGGCAGTGCTGAATCATGAAGTGCTTTATCAGAAAATGCTGCATCAGGAAGTGCTGCATCAGGAAGTGCTTCATCAGGAAGTGCTGCATCAGAAAGTGTTGCATCAGGAAGTGTTGCATCAGGAAGTGTTGCATCAGGAAGTGCTGCATCAGGCAGTGCTGAATCATGAAGTGCTTCATCAGGAAGTGCTGCATCAGAAAGTGTTGCATCAGAAAGTGTTGCATCAGGAAGTGCTGCATCAGGAAGTGCTTCATCAGGAAGTGCTGCATCAGAAAGTGCTGCATCAGAAAGTGCTGTATCAGGAAATGCTGCATCAGGAAGTGCTTTATCAGGAAGTGCTGCATCAGGCAGTGCTGCATCAGGAAATGCTGCATCAGGAAGTGCTGCATCAGGAAATGCTGCATCAGGAAGTGCTGCATCAGAAGTGTTGCATCAGGAAGTGCTGCATCAGGAAGTGCTGCATCAGGAAATGCTGCATCAGGAAGTGCTGCATCAGGAAGTGCTGCATCAGAAAAGTGTTGCATCAGGAAGTGCTGCATCAGAAAGTGCTGTATCAGGAAATGCTGCATCAGGAAGTGCTTTATCAGAAAATGCTGCATCAGGAAGTGCTTTATCAGGAAGTGCTGCATCAGGAAATGCTGCATCAGGAAGTGCTGCATCAGGAAGTGCTTCATCAGGAAGTGCTGCATCAGAAAGTGTTGCATCAGGAAGTGTTGCATCAGGAAGTGCTGCATCAGAAAGTGTTGCATCAGAAAGTGCTGTATCAGGAAATGCAGCATCAGGAAGTGCTGCATCAGGCAGTGCTGAATCATGAAGTGCTTTATCAGAAAATGCTGCATCAGGAAGTGCTGCATCAGGAAGTGCTGCATCAGAAAGTGTTGCATCAGGAAGTGCTGCATCAGAAAGTGCTGTATCAGGAAATGCTGCATCAGGAAGTGCTTTATCAGAAAATGCTGCATCAGGAAGTGCTTTATCAGGAAGTGCTGCATCAGGCAGTGCTGAATTATGAAGTGCTTCATCAGGAAGTGCTGCATCAGAAAGTGTTGCATCAGGAAGTGTTGCATCAGGAAGTGCTGCATCAGAAAGTGTTGCATCAGAAAGTGCTGTATCAGGAAATGCAGCATCAGGAAGTGCTGCATCAGGCAGTGCTGAATCATGAAGTGCTTTATCAGAAAATGCTGCATCAGGAAGTGCTGCATCAGGAAGTGCTTCATCAGGAAGTGCTGCATCAGAAAGTGTTGCATCAGGAAGTGTTGCATCAGGAAGTGCTGCATCAGGAAGTGCTGCATCAGAAAGTGCTTCATCAGGAAGTGCTGCATCAGAAAGTGTTGCATCAGAAAGTGTTGCATCAGGAAGTGCTTCATCAGAAAGTGCTTTATCAGAAAATGCTGCATCAGGAAGTGCTTTATCAGGAAGTGCTGCATCAGGCAGTGCTGAATTATGAAGTGCTTCATCAGGAAGTGCTGCATCAGAAAGTGTTGCATCAGGAAGTGTTGCATCAGGAAGTGCTGCATCAGAAAGTGTTGCATCAGAAAGTGCTGTATCAGGAAATGCAGCATCAGGAAGTGCTGCATCAGGCAGTGCTGAATCATGAAGTGCTTTATCAGAAAATGCTGCATCAGGAAGTGCTGCATCAGGAAGTGCTTCATCAGGAAGTGCTGCATCAGAAAGTGTTGCATCAGGAAGTGTTGCATCAGGAAGTGCTGCATCAGGCAGTGCTGAATCATGAAGTGCTTCATCAGGAAGTGCTGCATCAGAAAGTGTTGCATCAGAAAGTGTTGCATCAGGAAGTGCTGCATCAGGAAGTGCTTCATCAGGAAGTGCTGCATCAGAAAGTGCTGCATCAGAAAGTGTTGCATCAGGCAGTGCTGAATCATGAAGTGCTTCATCAGGAAGTGCTGCATCAGAAAGTGTTGCATCAGAAAGTGTTGCATCAGGAAGTGCTGCATCAGGAAGTGCTTCATCAGGAAGTGCTGCATCAGAAAGTGCTTCATCAGGAAGTGCTGCATCAGGAAGTGCTTCATCAGGAAGTGCTGCATCAGGAAGTGCTGCATCAGAAAGTGCTTTATCAGGAAATGCTGCATCAGGAAGTGCTTTATCAGAAAATGCTGCATCAGGCAGTGCTGAATCATGAAGTGCTGCATCAGAAAGTGCTGCATCAGGCAGTGCTGCAGGACATGTTTCATGCACGGCTGTGTTCATGTTCAGCAGCTCTCACCTTTTTGACCTCCATTTATTTGAGTTAATCACCTGCATATTTATGTTGGGCTGTTGATGGTTTGGGGTCAGAGGTCAGAGGCGGCCACAGTGCAGATTGATTAGTAACTGGTCAGTTTAAAGTCTGCTCTATACATCCAGCCTACACTCTGTCTGCGTTGCTCTTACATAAAGTTTGAATGAAGGACGACTGGAATCTTGCAAACCAGCGACTCTTTTCTTGTTGAATGTGAGCTGCTTAGACGCAGGAGGTGAAGGGAAGAACAGAGACTGGCTGCTGCTGGACGTGCAGCTGCACGCCGTTGGCTGCGTCAGCTGCGTCAGCTGCATCAGCTGCATCAGCTGCATCAGCTGCACACCATTGGCTGCGTCAGCTGCATCAGCTGCATCAGCTGCATCAGCTGCACGCCGTTGGCTGCATCAGCTGCATCAGCTGCGCGCCGATTGCAGCTCGCTGCAAGCCGGTCAGGATGATTTGCACCTGAAGATGAACTCAGCACAAAGCTCTGAAGGTTTCAGCCTCAGATGAGTCAAAGTGACGAAGCTCTTCTGCAAAAAACTCTGAGTCAGAGGAGGAAGTTGAGACAAACTGAGGTCAAAGAGAACGGGACAGTCTGGAGTTTGGGTCAACAGAACCTTCGGACTCGATAAAGAAGTCTCAGTAATTGTCATAAAATGATCCTCAGGCGACAGGAGGGACAGATTTGCAGGGTGAACCAGGATGTAGTCGGGTCTCAGTCCCGGTTCTGAAGGTCCAGAACTTTTGCCTTCAAACGTTTCTTCAGGCCTTAAAGTCCAGAGAAAGTCTTTAAATCCTGAAATCGGCTCGTCTGATTGGATGTTGCCACAGAGTGTTATTGTGATTTCCCTCGACCCAGACCACGCTCATCTCCAGTTGTGATTGGCTGCGGCCTTGGAGGCGGGGCCTGCAAATGACATTCAGCCAATCATCATCTGTTGTTCATTTTGCAGGTGGATTTATTTTCGAAATCAGAGCTGTTGACAAACTCAGGGCCACATCAGGATGGCGATGCGTCTCGGTGATCCTCAGTATGACGCTACATATCCATAAAGCACCGACTGCATGATGCTCTCTTGACGCAGCGTTTGATGCAACAGCCTTCAGTTGATGCCGGACCTGCTGAGCTCCTGTCTGAGGCTCCTGGCCCCTCCCCACCATGTTGCTGGTCAGCTGGTGGAGCAGCCATGCAGTTTCTGCAGATGATGGGAGGTAAACAGTGTCCTGTGAAAGTGCTGACGCTGAAGACGTGGAAACATCTGCCTGCTTTCACTTCTGGTTTTCAACCATCTGGCGAGCGCCGACTTGCACGGCATTATGGGATGCAACTCAGCACAAACATGGCAGTGAGTAACGCTTTCTACTAATGCCCAGGATGGGATCGCCGCCGCTCTGAGGGAGGCGGGGCCACATTCAGGGGCCCAGCAGGAGCTCTGAGGAACCCCTGGTGGGATCTAGGCAGTGTGAATGAGCCCAGCTCTGGCTCTGGCTCTGGTTCTGGTTCTGGTCCTGGTTCTGGTTCTGGTCCTGGTTCTGGTCCTGGTTCTGGTTCTGGTTCTGGTCCTGGTTCTGGTTCTGGTTCTGGTCCTGGTTCTGGTTCTGGTCCTGGTTCTGGCCGGGTTCCACTGGGTCGTTGACGCCTGACTTGCTGATGAAGGGATGAATAAATTTCTGTCTGTTTCTTACTGTTGATCTTCTTCTGTCATTTTTCGATCCGTTTATTTACGACCTGCTGTGTTTTTTTCTGTGCGGCTCCGTGAGATTATTTCATCGCTAAACTCCCACCTTATGAAAACAGCCTGATATGAAGAAACATCTGCGCCTGCTGGTAACACACACACACACACACACACACACACACACACACACACACATGCAGACACACACACACACACACACATGCAGACACACACACACACACACACACACATGCAGACACACACACACACACACACATGCAGACACACACACACACACACATGCAGACACACACACACACACACACTCTCTCTCACGCTGACAGTGTTATTGCCTCATTCCTGATCCTCGCTGTCTGACTGATACCTTTGTTGCTGCAGATTGTTGCTGCAGATTGTTGCTGCGCTCTCAGATCCGGCTGCAGATAAGCGTCAGGTTTCCATCGCGGCTCCGCGGCTTCTCCTCGGTTCTGCTGCTGGCTCACAGAACCTCTCTGGTTTGGGTTTCCTGGCGGGACCAGAGCAGAATCGGGCTGTGTGGGTCTGCATGTTTCATCAGGAGTGACGTTCCTGTCCACTGTCGCCTTATGCTTGAGCAGCTGGCAGGACCTGCCAGCTGCTTTCTGCAGGTAGAAAACTGAACCAGGTCAAAGTTTCCTGTCAGCTGGCCTGGCCTTCTGATTGGCCGGTTCCCTCCTGGAGCAGCATGATGCTGCCATCACCGAGTCATTCTCCAATGTTGACATGGAAAGTTCTCCTGGTTCAGTTCTGCTGCTCTGTCTTCTCTTACCTGCAGATAGCTGCTGGTACTGAACCCGGTTCTGGTTTGGTTTTGCTTAAGGGAGTTTTTCTTCTCTACTGTCGCTGCATGCATGATGCTCGGTTTCTGTAGATAGAAACCTGCTGTGCTGAACAGTTGGATGTTTTTTGGTTTTTTGCAACGCGCCCTGAGACGCCGTGTTGTCAGGACGATCGGGGCCGTCAGCCAATCAGGGCCTGCCGTTGACAGGCCCTGATTGGCTGACAGAGAGGCTCTGCCCAGGTGAAGGTGCTGATGGATGGACGTTTCTGTAGCTGTGATGAAGGAAGGAGAAGCTTCACCTGCAGCTCTGAACTCTCTGTGAACCAGGAATCTGAAGTCAGCATGCAGGAGGAACCTGAGCTTCGGCTCCGGGCGACTCGGCCAGAACCCTGCTTGCTCTCGGTTTTATGCGTCTTATGCTCCGTTTATTATTTCACATTCATTTGATCAGAGCCGAGACATTAAAGCCTGCAGCTGAAGGAGACCGCGGTCCCGTCCTCAGACCCAGTCCCTGGTTCTGGTTCTACTGGTTTAGCACCAATAATGCAGACAAATGGCTAAAAGTAACAGCAGAATAAGACTTCAGAACATTCAATAAGGTACACCACTAATACAGAAAAAAGTTTGTAATCATAATTAAGGAAAATAAAATGCATAGTGGTTCTGAATGGTTCTGGTTTCAGCTTCACGTCTTTCTCTGCCAGATCTATCAGTTCCCAGGATTCTGGGTCAGTTTAGCAGCAAATACAGACAAACAGGATCTGATCAGATAAAGAAGCTTTGATCACATTGTAGAAACTTCACTGATATGAGCTTCAGATTTACGCGATTCGATTTTAGAAGCTCTCAGGATGCAGCTTGCTGGAATCACAGCAACATCTGCAAACATTGAACTCTTTACAGCTTTCAGGTTATAATGATGTGAACTTTAACATTGTTCTGAAATCAGGATACAAACTAAAGATGGTGAAAAATGAAACAGCAATAATTTGGGTTGTTTAGCCCATCATAAGAGACAGAAATAGATATAAGCTCAATAAATATTTAGTTAGCTCTTAACTAGCTAAGTATTTAGCTGAACTAGCTAAATGTTTAGTCTGTCCTTGAACTGTTCACGCCAAAAGTTTTCTATTTTTCTTAATGTGATTGGACAAGCAGATGTCCCTGTAATCACGTGACCAATTGGGAAGGGCTAAAGGTCAGGGCGGGGCCATGAGCAGGTTTGGAGAAGAGGAGGAGATGGAGAGAAAGATGAGAGAAGAGTGGCAGCTGATTTTAAAGCTCATCCTCTCTTTCCTTCCATGCCAGGCAGTCGTTAGCATCAGAAACAGGAATCAAATCTTCAGTGACTGGCTGAAGTCTTGGGAATGAGCCATGAACGCTTTCCGTTTAGCTTCCCAGAGGAAGCGTTGAGCTAATCCAGGTTTCTGCTCCCAGTTATTCAGGAAGCGGAAACACGGCGTTAGAATATGTTTGGCTGTGATGTGTTGTCACTCACGCTGCAGCACCGGAAGCTGTCGGGACCCGGCCCGGTTGGAGGTCCGGCCAACCAGAAGCGTCCTTACACTGCCTGTCTGACCCCGGGGGGTCCCAGTGGATCCTCTGACTGGATCCTCTGACTGGATCCTCTGACTGGATCCTCTGACTGGATCCTCTGACTGGATCCTCTGACTGGATCCTCTGACTGGATCCTCTGACTGGATCCTCTGACTGGATCCTCTGACTGGATCCTCTGACTGGATCCTCTGACTGGATCCTCAGGAAACACTTAAAGTAACTGTTGAGCTCCAACAAGCTCCACATCCCAGGATTCCAGGTCAACATTTGTGATTCGCCAATATTTATAGATATTTTTTTGTTTTTTTGTTTTGTTTTTGGGCAACAAATATTGTTATGGCAACGAGTTAAAGATTTAAGTTTGGTTCATTTAAGGGTTTTTCCTCTTGGTGAAGTCAAAACCTGTCATGCAGCTGCAAGCATGATGTGATTTACCTGAACTGAGGAGGATGAAATAAATGTAAACTGCAGAGTGTGGGCTGCATAAATATCTATCTGAATGAATAACTGGTGAAAATATGACTTTGAATAATGAGTCTTATTTCTTCCTGTTATGACAGGCTGGAATAACCCAGATTATTGCTGTTAACTATAACTATACAGTCTGCAGCTCATAATCAGGAGATTCATCAGGTTCACATTTCAACACAAACAGAAACAATCCTGAATATCTTTGAGGACAAACTTTTCTGGAACCGTTGAACTGATTTATGGACCAGTGGGAACATTTCAGCCTCGAACTGAAAACATTTTTCTGCACACTGAGAAGCTGCAGGTCCGTTGCCACGGCGACCACGGTCAGTCACAACGCTGACGTTCCTGTCAGCTGATCCATCAGGCGCATGCGTGGACGTGTTTGGCGTGGACGTGTTTGGCGTGGACGTGTTTGGCGCGGCGCTCGGCTCCGAGGGGGAGCAACGCGATAAGATGCAGATAAAATAAATGTGTGACCCTGGCAGCTCCTCTGCTGATGGATGTCAGAGTCATTTAATCTTCATCTCCTGCGTTACGTAAGCGGCGCTCCCCCCCCACCCCCCCCCCACCCCACCCCGGGAGGCCGTATCGCCGCGGAGAAACGCTCAGGAATGCTGCGAGTGTGTGTGATGGCAGGACGCCCAGAACGTCCCGGTGAGGACGGGAACACGAAGCCAACACACCTACAGAGGAGATGACCTCCGCCGGACCGGCTCCACACGCAGCGCTCTGATTGGACGGCGGGAGCAGGAGGATTCCATGACGACAGCTCCACGTCGCCCCAAGGAGCTGCGCTGCTCCAGACCACCAGGGGGAGTCAAGAGTTGATATTAGCAACGTCAGTATGCTGCTGATCCATGTCACTGCAGAAGAGCAAAAGTATTCCGCAGATTTTCCATCTTCTGGGTTCTTCTGGTAAATCATGACGTCTTTACAGACGCTCTGGGCCGGTTCGGCGCCCCCTGGTGGTCCGGAGGATTCCTGTTTGGTGGAGCCAGAGCAGTTTGCATCATCCGCGCGTCCAGAGCTCCCTGACTGAAGCTGGGCAGTTTTTGTGCTGTTCCAGCCGCTGTGGGACGCTGAGCGTCTTCCCCCCGTCAAACTAAAAGCTTTTCTCAGACTGGGCCCCCGCCCCTCCTTCCCCCCGGCTCCAGGTTTGGACCAGAACTCCTGGACGGTATCATTAAAACCTCCCTGTGGTCGGAGCCGGGCTCCCAGCAGACCCGGCCTGTTGTTTCAGTAAACACCGTTTACACACTCCAGCAGTTTCTGCTGCGCTAACAGGCCGTTGGCTCCGCCGCCATCATCATCCGGACTCGGTTACTGCGGCGCTGCGGGGAGGCCGGCGGCCTCTGCTGCAGGAGTCCTTCCTCTGAGAGCGCCGGCAGATAAATCAGCCCAGAAAAACCCCAAACTGGAACATTCTGCGCTGAAACTGGACCCAGCTGGAACCAGAACCACGACAGGCGAAGCAGTCGATAAATAGAGGAAAATCTCAGCTGGACATCAGAGGAAGAGGAGCTGAGAGGTTCTGCATGTCTGCATTCAGCTCTGCTCAACTCACGACCTGCTGAGGTCACTGCTGATGACCTCTGACCTCTGCTGCTTCACCTGAACCCCAGACGATCCACACACTCTCTCACTCTCTCTCACGTGGGCGTGTGAGAGAAGCGGAGCAGAGTGAGCGGTCCCACACTCTGCTCCAACACAAACAGAACCCGCTCTGGTTCTGGAAGCAAAACCGCAGCTAATTATAGAACTGGGCCGGACCAGAACCTGCTGCTGCTCCAAACTCGCTCTGATGAAGCCATCAGAGCGAAAACCTGCCATTAGGAAAACCTGCAGCAGAGCAGAGTCTGGGTCAAAGGTCAGCTTCCAGCAGGACGACCAGCCTGAACGTGCAGCCAGTGATTCCTGGGTTAGAACGGCGTAGTCAAAGTCCAAACCTGAAGGTCTGATGTTCTCTGACAGAGCTACAGATGTTCTGAGTCCAAGGGCTGTGAGATAAATGCCCGCCACACTTTTCAGATTTTGCTGTTTGCTGGTTCATCACTGGCAGACGGAAACTGGTGGCGCTGAGCTGAACTGGTTCCCAGTTATCAGATCAAAACTGGATTTCAGAACATTTCTGTATCGGATCGGTACCAGCCAAAACTAACCCTCACATATCAGAAGAAAAGAACAATGGATTGGTTCTGGTTCCGAGGAGCCAACCTGGGCCTGCTGAGGTTCTGGTTTGGTACCAGTCAGCGGGTTCTCTGGATCACCTGGATCTACACTTCCAGTGGGTCACAGGTTCCCATCCCAGCCGCTGAACTTTGACCTCCACTCACTTGGGAGTTCAGTGAAGCCTAAAGAAAGCAAAGAAGCCGCCGAGTCCTCATGGGTCTGAGTCCTCATGGGGCCCAGTCCTCATGGGGCCCGAGTCCTCATGGACCCCGAGTCCTCATGGGGCCCAGTCCTCATGGGGCCCAGTCCTCATGGGGCCCAGTCCTCATGGGGCCCAGTCCTCATGGGTCCGAGTCCTCATGGGGCCCAGTCCTCATGGGGCCCGAGTCCTCATGGACCCCGAGTCCTCATGGGGCCGAGTCCTCATGGGCCAGTCCTCATGGGGCCCAGTCCTCATGGGTCTGAGTCCTCATGGGTCTGAGTCCTCATGGGGCCGAGTCCTCATTGGGTCGAGTCCTCATGGGGCCCAGTCCTCATGGGGCCCAGTCCTCATGGGTCCGAGTCCTCATGGGGCCGAGTCCTCATTGGGTCGAGTCCTCATGGGGCCCAGTCCTCATGGGGCCCAGTCCTCATGGGGCCGAGTCCTCATGGGTCTGAGTCCTCATGGGGCCCAGTCCTCATGGACCCGAGTCCTCATGGACCCCGTGATGGGAACCGCCGGTTTGGGTTCCGGGTTTAGGACTGACTTTTTCGGTTCGGCTGCAGAATCCAAAACCCAACGAATGGAAGTCGATGGAAATTCACCTGAATATGGCAGCCGCACAGCAGGAGGAGCTCAGGGGACATTCCCATGCTGGGCTGGGGTCATTGAAGGCACCGCGGGGTCATTGAAGGCACCGCAGGGTCATTGAAGGCACCGCGGGGTCATTGAAGGCACCGCAGGGTCATTGAAGGCACCGCGGGGTCATTGAAGGCACCGCGGGGTCATTGAAGGCACCGCGGGGTCATTGAAGGCACCGCAGGGTCATTGAAGGCACCGCGGGGTCATTGAAGGCACCGCGGGGTCATTGAAGGCACCGCGGGGTCATTGAAGGCACCGCAGGGTCATTGAAGGCACCGCAGGGTCATTGAAGGCACCGCGGGGTCATTGAAGGCACCGCGGGGTCATTGAAGGCACCGCGGGGTCATTGAAGGCACCGCAGGGTCATTGAAGGCACCGCGGGGTCATTGAAGGCACCGCGGGGTCATTGAAGGCACCGCGGGGTCATTGAAGGCACCGCAGGGTCATTGAAGGCACCGCAGGGTCATTGAAGGCACCGCGGGGTCATTGAAGGCACCGCAGGGTCATTGAAGGCACCGCGGGGTCATTGAAGGCACCGCAGGGTCATTGAAGGCACCGGGGTCATTGAAGGCACCGCGGGGTCATTGAAGGCACCGCAGGGTCATTGAAGGCACCGCGGGGTCATTGAAGGCACCGCGGGGTCATTGAAGGCACCGCGGGGTCATTGAAGGCACCGCGGGGTCATTGAAGGCACCGCGGGGTCATTGAAGGCACCGCGGGGTCATTGAAGGCACCGCGGTGTCGGTGCTGAGCCTTATGTTTAAGTTATGATTCCTCCCGAATCCAAAAACAGGGAAAAACATCAAAGAAAAGGAAAGTTTAAATCAATTTCAGATGAAATGTAAATAACACAAACTTGTATTGAGCCATAAATCAATATGAATATTTTATGATGTGTAGGTTTTATAAAGCTGTTTTCAGTCAGAGCCTTTCATGCTGTTCAGGTGTCGCTCAGAACCGAGCCTCAGAACCGAGCCTGAGAACCGAGCCTGAGAACCGAGCCTGAGAACCGAGCCTGAGAACCGAGCCTCAGAACCGAGCCTCAGAACCGAGCCTCAGAACCGAGCCTCAGAACCGAGCCTGAGAACCGAGCCTGAGAACCGAGCCTCAGAACCGAGCCTCAGAACCGAGCCTGAGAACCGAGCCTGAGAACCGAGCCTGAGAACCGAGCCTCAGAACCGAGCCTCAGAACCGAGCCTGAGAACCGAGCCTCAGAACCGAGCCTCAGAACCGAGCCTCAGAACCGAGCCTGAGAACCGAGCCTGAGAACCGAGCCTCAGAACCGAGCCTGAGAACCGAGCTCAGAACCGAGCCTGAGAACCGAGCCTGAGAAATGAACCACGTTTACGACTCGGGTCTCAACACGTTGTTTACTGTATCGCTGCTTTCTAGTCATATTTGGTGGCGCAGCTTCAACATAATAAAAACATCTTTAAAACACATTTCACTGTAACAATAATGGGACTGACGCCCTGGGTGTGTGTTTGCATTGTGTGTGTGATCCAACACCTGCTCTCATTACCTGTCTGACTTTAATCCCTCCGTGATCCTCGCCGCCCGTCCTGATTGCGTCTGAAGTCGTCATCTTCCTGTGGGAAACTGGGATCAAAACAAGCAGATCCATCAAGGAGACAATTATTGGATTGTTACAAAATTAAAATGAGGGACCATGAAGCAAATAAACTTTCAGAAATGGAATATTCTCCATCAGATTTTCTGAAACATTTCAATTTATTGTTGCTGAGTTTTTATTGTTGTATAAAAGTTTACAGCTTCATTAAATTCAAAGGTTTTTTTTAAAGACAAACTGGAATTGAAGAGGTCAAAATGTCATAAATTTATGAAAATAATTTGGAAACAATATGTCTAATATTTCTACAAAACTCTTTAATAGACAATGAAGGACAACAGGAATAAAAATTCAAGATTTTAGATTCAAACCTGATGTTTCGGTCAGAGAGAATGAAACCAGTTTGTTTGTTTTCATCTCAGTGACGAAGCTTCACAACACGGAGGAAGATCTGATCCAGCAGAACCCAAACATCTGAGCCGATGGACAGGAAGTGAGGCCCATCTACTTCCTGTCCTGATTCAGCTCAGCAGGTTCGTCTTGTTGGAGCCAAGATCCTGTTTGCTTCACGTCTCTGTTTTCGTTTCTCCTGCTGGATAAAAACGACCAACTAAGAAACGTCGACGCATCGGCTCTCATGTTTCCTGTTGAGATGAATCAGAGATTTGATAATTAATCCTTTCATCTCCAGATTGTTGCAGAGAAACTAATCCATTCAGGGCTGAATGTTCAGAGCAGCTGCTGTTTCTCTGATCGACTCTCTGTTGAGTCCAGATTATAATCTCAGATTCTCACATATGATAATAAGACCCGGTTGGTCCAGAACCCTTCTTCCTGCAGAAAGTTCTCCTGACTGTTGCATCCAGGTTGTGTTGTGTTGTGTTGTGTTGTGTTGTGTTGTGTGTCAGTCATGATGAGTCTCTGCTGTAGAAACGCTGCAGATCAGGAGCTTCAGCTCCAGTCTGTCTGCTGCCGGCTGTTTCACATCAAGAATCATGATCCCACCAGGACACAATGAACCCACAAACAAAAGGCTCTTTGTGTTCATTAAGTTAGCTTGAAATATGAAGTTGTGTCACCAGACTGTCTTCCTGGTCATTAACCCGGCGAGGCGTCGCTGCAGGCCTGCTGATGTGGACGAGTCGGTCCAAGTCAGGGAGTCGAGCTCATCAGGCCCAAACAAACGCCGCTGCAGCCGCCGCTGCAGCCGTCGCCGCTGCAGCCGCCGCTGCAGCGGCCGCTGTTCCTCAGTAATAACGCAGCACTAACCGCACGCTGCGGCTTCATTCATCACACGCCCGCACGCTCAGCTGCACGCAACATGACAGAACAGGATCTGCACACTCACCTTTCAACACCCACACTGTTTACTGCAACACGCAGCCAGAAAAAGCTGCACGTCAAGTCAGCACTCAGCATAACCAGCCCGAGTCGAGACCATCTGACGAGTCAGTTTTCTGCAAAACAAAGCATCTGCAGGTAGGGACAGGAATCCTGAAGAGCCGCTGGATCTGGGAAAATAAACTCTGTTAATTAAGTTTCTGATTCTGTCATAAATACAGAAAGAATGAATCCAGCTGGCCTCATTCATCCCATCCTGAACAAGCATCTGGCGACAGTGGAGCAGAACAGCAGGAGGAAGAGTCCAACAGAACCAGAACCGCAACACTTTCCGCTGCTGTTACTGCTCCGAAAGGGGAGAGCAGTAGGAGAAAACGACGGATCATCATCATTTCCCTCAAATAGCCGATCAAATCAGCCAGTTCTGAAAATGTCTATTTTTAGTTAATACTTTGATATTATCTGTTTCTGTGGTTGTTGAATCACAGCTGAAACCAACTCCATCAGATCCACCTCCAATCACAGGCAGGAGGAGGAGCTGACTGCTGTCAATCACCCACATGCACATGCTGCTCTAATGGTGGAGAAACAACTCACTGTTCCAGGAAAATGTTTTCCGCTGTTTTCCAATGGTCCTGCTAATTAGCTTAGCATTCAGAGCAGGATCTGCTGCAGCAGAGTGTGTGAGCAGCGCATACACACGCATGATTGGCAGCACTAAGACTCTCCTGGATCTGACTGGTTGTTTGACTGAGTTGTGTCTTTTTCCTGTCTTATATTCACATTTTAACAAATATTGTATCATAAAAGTTTCATACTGAGCTGGTTCCCAGTTTATTCCTGCAGAAAAAAGATGGATATAATTTATAAAATAAAATTTCAAGAGATAAACATTAGTCTAGATAAATGTGTGCATTAACATTGTTTGTAAAATAGAAACAAAAGGAAAATGTAGCAGATGGAGAGCTCTCTGTGCTTTCGTT